>NC_064635.1:131109079-131409079 GCF_023864275.1 Schistocerca cancellata
TGGACGATAAATAGTTTAGACAAGAAGAAATGTGGTGGTACAGAAGAAAGCTGAAAATTAGATGGTAGATCACATAACTAATGAGGAGGAGTGGAATTTGTGGCACAACTTGACTAAAAGAAGGGATCGGTTGGTAGGACATGTTCTCAGGCATCAAGGGATCGCCAATTTAGTATTGGAGGGCAGTGTGGAGTGTGTGAATACAATATGCAGATTCAGAAGGATGTAGGTTACAGTAGTTACTTGGAGATGAAGAAGGTGGCACAGGATAGAGTAGCATGGAGGGCTGGATTAAACCAGTCTCTGGACTGAAGACCACAACAGCAACAACAACAACATCTAGCGTTTGGAATATTATGTAGTCAGTTGTTTATTTAGCATCAGATGGCATTTTTGGAAACATTTTTCGTTATTTATTTTTCCAAAATTCGTTTTGTAATTCCATGAAGCTTTTTTATTCAGTTAGTTTTGTTAATTGAAATTTCAAGTCATGTATTGTGACGTCACTCATTGTAGCACTGTCCACTATACTGCACAATACAGAATTTCACAGGATACCTTATTTAATATATAATTTTACGTTTTCTAATTAATTTGGTAAATGTTAATTGAAATCTGGCCATATACGAGGTACATTCAAATTCTAAGGCCTCCGATTTTTTTTCTCCTGACTGGAAAGAGATAGAAACATGCGCATTGTTTTAAAATGAGGCCACGTTCATTGTCAATACGTCCCAGAGATGGCAGCATCATACGGCAGATGGAATTTTACCGCCAGCGGCGAGAATGAGAACTGTTTTAAATACTTAAAATGACGACGTTTTCCTTACTTGAACAGCGTGCAATCATTCGTTTTCTGAATTTGCGTGGTGTGAAACCACTTGAAATTCATCGACAGTTGAAGGAGACACGTGGTGATGGAGTTATGGATGTGTCGAAAGTGCGTTCGTGGGTGCGACAGTTTAATGAAGGCAAAACATCGTGTGACAACAAACCGAAACAACCTTGGGCTTGCACAAGCCGGTCTGACGACATGATCGAGAAAGTGGAGAGAATTATTTTGGGGGATCGCCGAATGAATGTTGAACAGATCGCCTCCAGAGTTGGCATTTCTGTGGGTTCTGTGCACACAATCCTGCATGACGACCTGAAAATGCGAAAAGTGTCATCCAGGTGGGTGCCACTAAGCTGACGGACGACCACATGGCTGCCTGTGTGGCATGCTGCCAAGCAATGTTGACGCGCAACGACAGCATGAATGGGACTTTCTTTTCGTCGGTTGTGACAATGGATGAGACATGGATGCCATTTTTCAATCCAGAAACAAAGCGCCAGTCAGCTCACTGGAAGTACACAGATTCACCGCCACCAAAAAAATTTTGGGTTACCGCCAGTGCTGAAAAAATGATGGTGTCCATGTTCTGGGACAGCGAGGGCGTAATCCTTACCCATTGCGTTCCAAAGGGCACTACGGTAACAGGTGCATCCTACGAAAATGTTGTGAAGAACAAATTCCTTCCTGCACTGCAACAAAAACGTCCGGGAAGGGCTGCGCATGTGCTGTTTCGCCAAGACAACGCACCCGCACATCGAGCTAACGTTACGCAACAGTTTCTTCGTGATAACAACTTTGAAGTGATTCCTCATGCTCCCTACTCACCTGACCTGGCTCCTAGTGACTTTTGGCTTTTTACAACAATGAAAGACACTCTCCGTGGCCTCACATTCACCAGCCGTGCTGCTGTTGCCACAGCGATTTTCCAGTGGTCAAAACAGACTCCTAAAGAAGCCTTCGCCGCTGTCATGGAATCATGGCGTCAGCGTTGTGAAAAATGTGTACGTCTGCAAAGCGATTACGTCGAGAAGTAACGCCAGTTTCATCGATTTCGGGTGAGAAGTTAATTAGAAAAAAAATCGGAGGCCTTAGAACTTGAATGCACCTCGTAGTTTGAGACAGTTTTGGTGACTCGTTTTTATCAGATAGGGTTTCCGTAATTACGCCAATTGCATTGTTCAGGATTACAGCACAACACACACAAAGTTAAAGATAGGAAGCCAGTTCAGTCTAGGACAATTATAGTTCACAATCTTCAACACACTATTTGTTTACTCAGAATAGTTACATACTGCAATCGATCGTGAAATGGAACTCACAATGCAAATCAGAAACGTTTTGTTTGCGACATGTAGCTACACCTTCTAGATAGTTCTCTACATAGTCGTCACCGAGCAGGGTAGTGCAGTGGTTTGGCCAGTGGACTCGCAGTCGGGAGGACGACGGTTAAAACCTGCATCCCGCCATCCTAATTTAGGTTTTCCGTGACTTCCCTAAATTGCTTAAGGCAAATTCCAGGATGGTCTCCTTCTCCATCCGTCCATACTCCAAACTTGTGCTTCGTCTCTGTTGTTTCATTGTCGATGGGACGTTAAACCCTAATTTCCTCCTTGTCTTCCTCTACATAGTCGCCATTCTGACTTAGACATTGGTCATAACGTGGTACCAAATTTCCAATACCCTCATCATAGATTCCTGACAATTCACTAAGCTGGTCTACTACTCGTTATCTGTGGCAAAATGCCTTCCTCACAACCAGCGGCGAGCAAAGAGACGGAAAGGGAAACTAGTCAGGGCTGTATTGTAGGTGATCAAAAATTTCCGGTCGAAAATGCTGCAGGATCATTTCCATTGCACCTGCAGTGTGCAGTCGAGAATTGTCATGAAGAAGGAAACTCATGACAGTTATGTTATGTGGGCTGCATGGAAATTTGGAAATTTGTGGTAAGTTCCTAAGGGACCAAGCTGCTGAGGTCATCGGTCCCTAGTCTTACACACTACTTAGTATAACTTACACTAACTTACGCTAAGAACAACAGACAAACCCATGCCGAACCTTCGACAGGGGGAGCCGAGCGAACCGTGGTAAGGCATGAAATCAGGCGGAACTTCTCCGCAGGACTTCACACTTGGGGAAGATACTATTTTATAGGTATCTTTAGATGCTCACTGTATTCTCAGAACTGCAACGTGCGACGTGACACGATCCACAGATATACTGGAAACACTGCACAACACATCTACGGAAAGCCACATCGGATTGTCACTGTCGATTTAATGTCGTGACCGATCAGAGGTTGAAAGAGATAGCCCTCGTACTAACTCCATTCGCAACACATTACGCAGGTAGTATTCGCATATATCACTGAATGCACCTGCAAAGTTATACACACATCAAAAAAGTCTTGCTTCATCCCGGTTCCCAGAACTCGAAGATAGACGTTAACTGTGGGTATTGCATAACAGACACAGTCCCTTCGACTGTTCAGAGATGTCACTAAACTCGCCCAAAGATGTAAACAACCACGCATAAGCAGCGCCTTTTGGTGATGATGATGATGGGTTTTGTGGGGCGCTCAACTGCAATTATTAGAGCAATAAAAAGGGCGGAAATGATGTTTATGTTGATCTCTATTTCAATTTTCTGCACATGTTACGAAACTCTCGGAACCGAGGTGATGCAAAACTTTTTTTGATGTCTGTATGATTTTACGACACATAGTCCGGGAGATATGATTTCATCAACAAGGAAATGCGTGAGAAACGAGCTTTTGCTTAGAAAGGAGTGCAGATTACGAAGATTGTACTTCTTCATCGTTTGATAATGGGAGCAGTTAGCGACTTCTGACAAGCTACAAACATAATTTGTAACCTTTTTTTTAACCTTATTGTCGGTTATTTGCTTACCATCATGTACACTGCGCAACGCAATTAAAGGATCACTTTTCCGAAAGCCCGTAATTGTGTTCCATTGGAATGCAGAAGTTTTAAATTTGACTTAATGTGCCTACAGCCTTCCTCTGTAATTGTGCAGAAATGTGGCATCCTGTGACCTCACCCTCGGGCTCAACATGTGAGAAAAGGCCACAGCTCGAAGATAATGTGACGTCACATTGGCACCAAATTTCACCACAATCTTGCCCAGTACCACCGTGGACCTGTGACACGATTGGACGGAAGCAAAAGAGAAATTTGAAGTAGGAATTGAAATCCGTGGAGAAGAAATAAAAACTTTGCGGTTTGCCAATGACATTGTAATTCTGTCAGAGACAGCAAAGGACCTGGAAGAGCAGTGGACTGGACTGGACATTGTCTTGAAAGGAGGATATAACATGAACGTTAACAAAAGCAAAACGAAGATAATGGAAGGTAAACGAATTAAATCAGGTGATGCTGAAAGATTTAGATTAGGAAATGAGACACTTAACAGTAGTAGATGGGTTTTGCTATTTTAGAAGAATGCTGAAGATTAGCTGGGTAGATCATGTAACTAATGCGGGGGTACTAAACAGAATTGGGGAGAAGAAGAATTTGTGGCACACCTTGAGCAGAAGAAGGGATCGATTGGTAGGACATGTTCTGAGGCAGCAAGGGATCGCCAAGTTACAATGGGAGGGAAGCATGGAGGATAAAAATCGTAGTGTGAGACCAAGAGATGAATACGCTAAGCAGATTCAGAAGGATATAGGCTGCAGTAGGTACTTGGAGGTGAAGAAGCTTGCACAGGATAGAGTAGCATGGAGAGCTGTATCAGACCAGTCTCTGGACTGAAGACCACAACAACCATAGTAGGACTTACCAGCAAGTGAGATTGGTTTCAACTTTTTGATTAGTCTTGTAATCTGCTAGATACTCTTTAAATGTTTGAGCTGCCTCTTAAATAAGTCAACAAACGGAAATAGCTTATTTGTTATTTTATAAAGCTTCTGCTTTCCATTTTCTGACAATGTGAAAAATAAAACATGGATAAATTTTTATGTACAGGGTAAGCAACACCAAGAGATTTTATGCAACAATTATACGAAACAAAGTGTGATTGCCTTCAAGAAAAACTCATCTCTTTTCTCAGTCTCACATTGTTATATGGAGTTTGAAAAAGGTATAGCTTCTTTTGAATCAATAATCCTAAAAAATACCTTGTTCCACCACTTGTGAAGATTTTGCATTCAACTGTCACTCATCTGAAACATAAAGAATAGATAAATTAGTATCCTGTGCATAAGTAACATCATATTCTTTTATGTGACAAGTATATGATACAAAGTAAAACTAACCTTCCACTTCAATTTAATTTCACACTTTAATCTACCACACAGTGTGGTATTGACTACTTTAAAAAGTAGTAGCTGCCTTTTCAGTCAAAAACACTGATGGAGCTATTTTCTGGCTTTTTGGGCAATGCTTGACAATCAATTTTGTACCCTTTTGAAATGTAAGAATGGATAATACTAGTTTTTACAGCACGAGTATCGACATGTGGTTTTATTTGACAAGAACAGGACTTGCCCTCGATTAATTTCATTTTCACTAGTTAAGTAGCCTCACAATGTGGTGGGTAGTATTTTAAATGATTTAAATTAATTTTTATTAAAAAGACAGCAGCAATGTTCCCTTTTGCCACCCACAAGCCATCTGCAACCAACTTTGAAACCATCTAAAATATAAAAATTTAATAAGGTTAGATTTTGGGTGATGAGCGATATAAAGTGTTTTACTCCTCACCTGTTTGAGATATAGTACGACCTACCATGGAGTGCGATTGGTTTTCCTTTTTTTAATTTGTCTCTCCACTGTCCTAGAAATACATTTAAATATTAGGCTGTATTTTAAATCAACCGACCAGCAAAACTAGCACCTTTTGCATTTCACGAAACATCTGCTGTTCATATTCCACCAATCTGAAAAATAAAACAGGGGTAGATCAGTATCTTCACGATAAACAACAGGCTATTTTACATAACAACTATATGATATAAAGCGGGACTCCATTTAAGAATAAGTCATTTCTTCTCTTTTTTCGGTATCACACTGTGCTATCGAGAATGTAAAAAACTGTAGTTGTCTTTTGAATCAATAATCATGAAAAATAGCTTGATTTGGCACTTGTAAATATTCTGCAGTCGACCAACCGTTACTCATCTGAAACTTAAAGAAATATATAAATTAGTATCTAGTGCATGAGCAATATCAGAGGTTTTTCATGACAACTACACGATACAAAAGTAGGACTAACCTTCCAGACAGTTTTATTTTCATAGTTTTATCGATCACACATTGTAGTACAGGCTATTTTAAAAGTTGCAGCTGCATTTTATGTCAAAAATCCTGATGTGGGTGTTCCTTTGGTCCTTGGGACACCTGGCAGTTCATTTGATGATATCCTTTTGAAATATAGAAATGGGTACCATTAGTTTTTAAGCTTGATTACCAATATGTGTTCCTACTTAAGTATGTTTACAAAACAGGACTTACCTCGAATTCAAATTAATTTTCACTGTTTAACGTGATTTAATTGATTTAAATCTTTTTTAATCAAAGGGAGAGCATAAATGTCTTCTTTCTCCTTTTTCAAAACATCTCCAGTCAATTTTGTAACTATCTAAAATTCAAGATACAAATAAGATGGTTATGGAGGATAAGTGATATAAAGTGGTTTTATTCCTCTACTGTTTGAGACATAGTAATACCTACATTCAGATGCAGCTGGTTTGCACTTCTTAATTTGTTTTGCATGTGCTACAAATACTTTAAGAGATTAAGCTTCCTTTCAAATCATTCAAACAGCAGAAATAACTTCTTTCTCATTTAGCAAAGCTTCCTCAGTCTATTACCTATTCATCTGAAGAATAAGACATGCATAAATAAGTATCTAGAGGATAATCAACAAGATGTGACTTAACACGACAACTATGTGATACAAAGAGTGACTCCATTCAAGAATAAATCACCTCTCGTCTTTCATATGTTTCAAATTGTGCTATGGAGCATGTTAAATGCTATAGCTGTCTTTTGAATAAATAACAATTAAAAATAACTGGTTTCGCGACCTGCAAATATCCTCCAGCCAATAGTTTCTCATCTGAAACGTAAGAATCAAATAAATTAATATCTGTTGCATTAGCAATACCACAATCATTTGCATGACAAGTATGTGATATGAAATAGGACTGAGCTTCCACTCCAATTTATTTTCACACATTAATCGATCACACATTGTGGTAGACGCTGTTTTAAAAGCTGTAGCTGCTTTTTTAGTCAAAATTCCTGTAGAAGGTGTTTTTATGCCTTTTTAGCTTTTACAGCATGAGTACCAACATGTGGTCTTATTTCACAGCTGTTCTTCACAAAACAGGAGCTATCGTCGAGGTCTACTCAATTTCACTGATTAAGCAGCCTCACAATGTACTGGGTAGTATTTTAAATGATTTAAATCCTTTTTTAATCAAAAAGGCATCATAAATCTCTTCTTACCATACCACAAACTATCTTCAGTCAACTCTGTAAAATGTAAAATATAAAAAATGAAGAAGATCAGTTTTTGGAGGTGGATCGATATAAACTGGTTTTACTCCTCAGCTCTTTGTGACATAGTAGGATGTATCTTCGAGTGCAATTGGTTTCTACTTTTTAATTTGTTGTTCAGTGTGCTAGAAATACCTTATTGTTTTAAGCTGCAGAAACATATTCTTTCACATTTCAGAGTAGTTATTTTCATCACTAGATGGACGAGTAACGTGAATTTTGAGAACATTTTGTGAAAGTATGTAGTACAGTGAACTTGACATTTCAGGCACATCGCGCCTGAATAGGTAATTATCATCGAGTTTTCTCTTTTACACTCCATATTGTCCACAGCTATGGCTATGAATTATTACAACTTGTCTAGCCACATCATCTTGAAGAAATACAGGATTTGCTGATGTGCAATGATGGGGAAGACCTCATGCTATCTGAGGATCTTGGTGATGAAAGTGGTACTGATTTATAGAGACGAGGTGGAAGAACATGGAGACGATTCCTGTAACAGAGCAAGATGGTGAGGGTACTGCTGAAGATCAAAAAGAATGAGACAACAAAAGAAACAACTTTTATTTGGGAAGAGATAAGAAGACCATGTGGGCCAAAAAGGTACATGGGAAAAGGCATCGTGTGGGGTCTCATGACATCATCACTCTCCTCCCTGGAGTCATAGGAAATGCTATCAATGCTGAAAGTGCAGTTGAATGTTGGAATAATTTATTCACTGATGACATCCTTGACACCATCGTCAAAGACACAAACCAATACATTGACACTATCAAGGATAGGTTCTTTAGAGAGAGAGAGAGAGAGAGAGAGAGAGAGAGAGAGAGAAAAATCAGTTCCTGAGATGTTTTGAACTAAGAGCATTTATTGCATACAACCGGATTTGTCAAAGTCTGGAGGAACTTTCGGGGTCTGAAGGTTACAGCATTGAAAAATTCTGGTTCATGATGAATCTCAAACAGATTAAGAATCTGATATATTGCCTTCATTTTGGCGACCAAACTACAGAGGTCAATGGAAAGAATTTGACTGGCTACTTCCTATTAGTGAAGTTTTCGAAACATTCGTGGAAAATTGTCAGAAGCGCTATTTCCCTGGAAATTACATCAGAACAGACGAAATTCTTCTCAGTTTTCATGATAGATGTGTTTTTCGACAGGACATAACCTCAAAACCAAACAAATACCGAATAAAACATTTTGCTCTTGTTGATACACAATGAACAATGGAGAGCTACATTGGACACAGCCTGCAGTTCCTTCTCTGTCAGCGACAAATCAACTGGAGGTGTCAAGAGAATGGCTAGGCCTATACTTGGGTCTCATCAAAATATCACTGTCGATAACTGATTTTCTGGTTTTGACCTCGTCGGCTATTTGAAGAAAAAAAAGTTGTCCTATGTTGGAACTGTTACGTATATTAAAAGACTCTTGCCATCAGATTTTTTTGATGTAAAAGGGAAGACACAATACAGCAGTCTGCCTTTAATGATTGGAAGGTTTTGGTTTCCTACATACCACACAAGAACAAAAATTTGCTTCTTGTATCTTCGCTTCACAATGACAATGTCAGTGATCCTGAGTCTAAAGAGAAAAATAAACAAGAGATAGTCACTCTCTCCAATTCAACAAAAGGTGATGTTGAGACTGCAGATCAAATGTGAACTACTTACAGTGTGAGCAGAAACACAAACAGCCAGATAGTGATCATTTTTTCATAATGTTGAACGTGGATGGTATCAACTCCCAGGTTTGGAAATGGACAGGAGAAACTGTGTAGAAGAGTCTACATAAAACCTCTGGCACGACAACTTGTTCTTGGAGAGGTACGCAGAAGTATGAAGAAGATTGGAATCTGATCCAGCTTGCAAAGTCGACTCAAAAGATTTATCTTCACTCAGGACAGAGAAAAATCAAACCCACTGATTATGTTTAGGGTACTAAAGTTGTAAATGTCAAATGGTACTGATTTCAAAATCTGGCCTTTCAGGTTCATTGCACCCAAACACAGGAGTCCCAGAATTGTGAATGATGGAGTCTTAAGCAGCCTCAGAATTGCTGTGTAGTATTTTAAATGATTTAAATTTCTTTGCTTTGGAAAAAACAGCAGAAATGTCTTCTTTCGTCCTCTGGAAAACATCTCCAGTTTACTTTTGTAAACATCCAAAACATGAAAAGTTAATATGGCTGGTCTTTGGAGGATGAGCAATATAGAGTGGTTTTACTCCACAGCTGTTTGAGACATAGTAGAAACTACCTATAAATGCATCTGATTTACACTTTTTAATTTCTCTTCAAAAGTTTAAGCTGCTTTTTAGGATGGCAGTAATGGAAAATGTTAATATTTACTTAAAAATCATTATGGGCATATTTATTAATGTACAAATCTAAAATTTTACATGTTTAAAGCAAAAGAGCTATATTTTAATGGGAAAATACAGTAAAATATGCAGGTTCAATATTTTTAATTTTTAATTTTTTATTGTCTTTTTTATAAAAAGCTGTAACACAAATTCTAATCAGGCAATTAATCTGAAAATTTTATTGTACTGTACTGAGAAGGTTTTTTAGACGACTAAAATACAGTTATTAATTTATGGTACAAATTGTTTCATTAACAGAGTTTTAAATTTTGCTCATCCACAGTTAACTTTTTTCTACATACAGTCATTTAAAAATCAGAATGTAATTGCAGGATGTCGTATTTTTTAGTTCCAGGGAGACACCAGTGCGTTGCGAACAGTTCCTGAAAATTTCATAGCATTAGCACATATACTTTTTGAGGAAAGGTTTTTAATAATGTAAAAAATATAAAACAAATTGTTTCATTAACAGAGTTTTAAATTTTGCTCATCCACAGTTAACTTTTTTTCTACATACAGTCATTTAAAAATCAGAACGTAATTGCAGGATGTCGTATTTTTTAGTTCCAGGGAGACGCCAGCGCGTTGCGAACAGTTCCTGAAAATTTCATAGCATTAGCACATATACTTTTTGAGGAAAGGTTTCTAATAATGTAAAAAATATAAAACAGAGAAAATGAGGTTCAAAGATTTTCTTCTCATACTTCATGTAATAAGCTTACCTCAATTTTAAAATCCTCCATACTGAAACTCCTCATCCTCCAGGTTTCTCTTCTCTCCTCTTTGTATCTGCCTGGACTGTATTTGCAGGAAAGACACTGATCTGTTAGCTTTCTTGATCCTGCTCTCAGCGATGATATAAAATGCTTTTGTTGTAAACACACCAAGATCTATACCAACTCTCTTCAGCACTTCGATTCTGGCATTATTTCCGTTATTGTAACATAAAATTGCATAGTACTTCAAGTCCACAGAATGTCCTTTTTGAGCATCTAATCCAAATTAAATTATTGAGGTTTTCATTTGCATTTTGTGTCTTTCCATGAATACACTTCCTCAATAAATCAGGGTTTGCAAGAAACCTGAATATGGGCTTAATTGCATTCATAACAGGTTCTGGTAATGAGTTTTTATGTGGATATGTCTCATTTCTGCTGTTGAACTTACATCAATCGTGTTCCAGACATAGATTGTGCATTGGTGTTTGGTGAGTGAATAGTTTGTGGAAAAATTGCCACACAGCACACCTAATTGCCTCTAAATTAATCAGCAAGTGACGAAACCTACCACCAAGCCTCTTCTGGATGTGGCCAACACCTTCCAACTTTTCTATTGCTGTATTGTACAGATTTTTATCTGTTACAGCTTTGAACGAAGAGGAGTCCCCATCACCAAGGTATTTAGTATACCTAATATCACACTGGTCCTCAGATTCCCCCAACTGCAGCAGCCCCCATACACCCACTTGAGCCACTATAATTTTTAGAGCATGCTACTGCATGCTTTTCTTGCCACTGTTTCTCACTGACTTCATTGTTGGAAATTTTCCTTGTTGGACACTGGTGGCAACATTTAAACATAATTTCTACATCTAAAACTTTACCTGAGTCAATACCAATAACAGATGCAATTTCATACAGAGATGTGTGATTCCTTTTAACCCAAGTCCCATTTACAGACACACACAGGTGAGTAACATCTTAGAGCATATGCTAACTTAAAGTTGCTTTCATAGGTACCAGTTTCTGTCATTATGAATTATTTTAAAAAATCAAGCTAATTCCCACTCTTCTTTCTTCAACAGCAACATTCCGTATTTTACAGCTGACACATGAATATGAAAACTTTATAGCCTGGCAGAGAAGCTCCAAATCAATAAGTCTGAATCCAGTGGAATCCATATCATTGTCATTCACGCACCTGTACATTTCTCCTGTTCTAATTTTCGATGCTGAAGTGAGAGCTTATATTCTTCATTTCCAACTGCTTCCTCTTTTTTGTTGGTAAACCGATTTCCATGAAACCTCCGTTTGCCAAACACAGTTTTTGAACCCATTACGCATAAATCTTGACTTCCAAGTAAAGGTTGGCGAATTCAACCTTCCAACTAGTAATATGCGTTAGTTAAAGGCGCTGCAGTCTGGAACCGCAAGACCGCTACGGTCGCAGGTTCGAATCCTGCCTCGGGCATGGATGTTTGTGATGTCCTTAGGTTAGTTAGGTTTAACTAGTTCTAAGTTCTAGGGGACTAATGACCTCAGCAGTTGAGTCCCATAGTGCTCAGAGCCATTTGAACCATTTTTGAATATGCGTTAGTATTCTCAAAACATAGATAAACCACATGCAAGAAAGTTTTCAGGCAAAGATATAGATTTCAGCCAGAGATATAGATGTCAGCCAAATATATCGAAAGAAAATAGCCTTCACACTGACAACAATTCCGCTGAAGCAACTAGTTTTCCAAATGTCAGAAAAGGTGGGCATGGCCATCAGTGCAGAGTTAATCAATTTTACAATTTAAAGGCATTTCTAAAGCTGCTATCACGATAAAATTCACACACAGCCTAGATTAAACTGTATAGATCAAGAAAATAATATTTTTTAAAAATTGATTTTTTGGACCCAAATCCATTACATTGCCTCTTAAATCAACCAGCAGACATAACTCCATTTGCATTCACAAATCTTCTGTAGTCCATTTTCCCCCAATCTGAAAAATAAAACATGGATAAATTAGCATCTATGGAATAACAAACAACAGGTGATTTTTGCAAATATATGATACAAAGCAGGAATCGCTTCTTGAAAAATTAATTCCTCATCTTCTATCAGTCTCACATTGTACCAAGGAGTACATAAAAAGCTGAAGGTATTTTTTGAATCAAACATCCTGGGAAAAGGTTGTTTCGCCACTTGCAAATATCACTCATCTAGAACATGAAAAAAATAGATAAATTATTTTCTAGTGCATGAGTAATATCAAATGCATTTATGAGATTACACTGTGATACAAAGCACGACTAACATTCCAGACCGATTTAATTTCACAGTTTAACCAACCCCACAGTCAAATAGGGCCTATTATAAAAGTATTAGCCGAAATCCTGACAAAGGTATTTCTTTAGCATTTTGCGCAATGTTTTTTAGTCACTTTAGTTCCCATGTGAAATATACAAATGGATCAGATTTGATTTGTACAGGATGATGATGAACATGTGTTTATATTTCTCAATTATTCTTCACAAAAAAGGGACTTATTTCTAGTTCAATTCATTGTAATTATGTAAATTGCATCACAATGCATGGGGTACTATTTTATATGATTTAAATCCCTTCTTTTGGCTATCGAAAACAACAGCTAGTAAATTTTGTAACCAATAAGGAGGTCAGGTTTTGGAGGATGAGCTATATAGATTAGTTTTACTCCTCAGTGGGTTGAGACACAGTAGGGGCTACCTCTGACTGTGTATGGTTTCCATTGTTCATTTCGTCCTGCAGAGTGTTAGAAATACTTCAAAATTTAGGCTTGCTTCAAATCAGTCAACTAGTAGAAATAAATTTTTCCGTTTTTTACCAAACTTGTGCAGTCCATTTTCAACCAATCTGAAAAATAAGGCATGGTTACATTAGTACCTACAGGATAAGCAACAGCAGTTGGTTTTACATGATAACTATATGATACAAAGTTTGACTCCCTTCAAGAATAACTCATCTCACCTCGTTTATTGGCCTTCCAAAACAGGACTTACTTTCAAGTTAAATTTATTTTCAATGTTTAAAGTGCCCTCACAATGTGCTGGGTAGTCCGAGCTATTTACACACTTTGATCGATATTGCAATGTGGTAGGCGCTTTTTATAAGTTCTTGCTGCATTTTGAGCCAAAAGCCTGGCAAAGATGTTTCTTTGGCATTTCACACACTGTTTGGCAGTCTATTTCGTCACCATCTGAAACATACCAGTGGATAATATTAATTGTTACAGCATGAAGATGACCAAGTGTTTCTGTTTGTCAACCACTCTTCACAAAAGAAGACTTACCTTCGAGTCTAATTCATTTCCGGTGTTTAAGCAGAACAAAAATGTGTGGTATATTATTTTAAAGGACTGAAATACCTTTTTAATCACAAAGACAGTTTTGTAGACATCTAAAACACAAAAAATTAGAAAGACAGAGGTTTTGAGGATGTGCTTTACTCTACACAAGGGTGAGACATAGCTGGGTCTACCTTGGAATGTGTTTGGTTTCCACTTTTTAATGCATTCCATTTTCGACCAATCTGAAATCTAAAACATAGTTAAATTATGATCTGCAGGATAAGCAACAACAGGTGATTTTAGTCCACAACTATATGATACAATGCTTTACTCTCTTTGTGAATAACTCATCTCTCCTCTTTTATTGGTCTCACATTGTGCTACAGAGTATGTATAAAACTGTAGATGTTTTTTGAATCAGTAATCATGACAAGTTGCTTGTTATACCTCTTGGAAATAAGCTTCAGTCAACATTAGTTCTGCAGCATGAGGACTAACATTTGTGTGTGTCTAACTACTATTGTTCACCAAAGACGATTTACCTTGGAGTCCAATTCATTTTCACTGTTTAAGGAGACTCACAATGTGTGGGGTATTAGTTTAAAGGATTGAAATGGGTTTTTCATCACAAAGAGAGTTGAAATGTTTTCTTTTGGTTTCCAAAAACTACAAAAAATTAATAAGATCAGTTTTGGGAGACTCAGCAATATATCCCGGTAATACCTCTCAGCTTGTTGAGACATAGTAGAGCCTACATTCGATTACATTTAATTTCCACTTCTAAATTTGTCTTGAAATGAGCCTTAAATACTTCAAATCAACTGACTAGAAGAAATTCTGCTGTCCATTTTCGGCCAATCTGAAAAATTAAAAAAGTCTAATGTTAGTATCTACAGGTAAGGAACAACAGGTGACTTTATATGACAGCTATATGATACAAGGCTTGAGTTCCTTCATAACTTATCTCTCCTCTTTTATCCATCACACATTGTGCTAAGGATGATGTAAAAGCTGTAGGAGTTTCAGGGACCCTGACGTATAAAAAATATTTGGGGGAGTCCACACTGGGGGTCTTGCTCTTGGAAATTTTCTAAATTTTAGATGAAAAACAGTGAATTTTAAATTTTTTTTAAAGAGTTTTAGAGTCATGTGATCAACATCAGAACCCCGAAAACTGGACTCTGTCGGCTCCCCATGTACTGTGGCTAAGACACTTTAAAATACTTAAAGCCTTAAGTGACTGTAGTTTCAGGTCTTTAAGATGAGGTAACCACGTAAGCTTCAAATGAGAAATGAGCCCCAGAAATCTCACCGTGTCTTTAAAAGCAAGGACAATGTCCCTCATCCTCAACTCAGGAAAGGTTAAAATCGAACGAGAACGTGAAAAAGAACACATACGGACTTCTCGGTGGAAAACTTAAAACCACTCTTCTGCGTCCAGTCATCCAAACGTCTAAGAGTAAGTTGTAACTGACGCGTTCTCGTTGCAAGGCTTGAAGAAGAGCAAAACAAAGAGAAATCATCCACAAACAAGGACAGGACTTTTCACTGTGGAGGTAATGCTATTAATAGGGATGGCAAAGACAGTCACACTTAAAACGCTACCCTGAGGGACACCGTTCTCCTGCTCAAAGCGGTCAGACAGGACGTCACCAATTCCGTATCTAAAATATCGTGGCGAGATGAAAGACTGAATAAGAAGAGGAAGACAACCACGAAAACCCCATTCGTGAAGCTGCTCCGGGATGAGACGCCTCCAAGTGGTATCGTAGGCCTTCTCGATGTCTAAAAATACACCTAGAAGGTGATGACGGCGTAGGAAAGCTTGTTGTATAGCCACCTCCAGGAGGGCGAGGTTATCGAAGGTGCAGCGAAACCTCCTGAACCCACACTGAAAGCGACTAAGGAGTTGCCGCGATTCTAACATCCAGACAAGTCGGCGGTTGACCATCCGTTCCAAGGTCTTTCCCATGCAACTAGTGAGGGCAACACTGCAGTAGCTACTCGGGCTCGTGTGGTCTTTCCCAGGTTTTAAAAAAGGAATGAAAACTGCCTCACGCCACGAGTCAGGGAAGTGACCTGACGCCCAAATGGCATTAAAAAGTGCGAGGAGGATTTCCTGTTGGGCCTTGTGAGGTGCCGTAGCATACTGTAATGGATCCTGTCGTGACCAGGGGATGTGTCACGAGCTGCAGACAATACAGAATCCAGCTCCCACATAGAAAATGGGCAGTTGTAAACTTCATGAGAGGTGGACTGGACGTCCAGAATACACCTCCGCCGGCCAGTGTGGCCGAGCGGTTCAAGGCGCTACAGTCTGGAACCACACGACCGCTACGGTCGCAGGTTCGAATCCTGCCTCGCGCATGGGTGTGTGTGATGTCCTTAGGTTAGTTAGGTTTAAGTAGTTCTAAGTTCTAGGGGACTTATGACCACAGCAGTTGAGTCCTATAGTGCTCAGAGCCATTTGAACCAATACACCTCTCAACAACCGCTCTATGGCGCTGTAAACCCGGATCCTGACTGGTTGTTGCAGTAACCATGGCAAAATACGCTGCCACAGTCTGGGCAATGTCTCACAGATCCGTGTGCAGAGTGCCGTTAGCCATTACAGAAGCCATGGGGCACCTCCCTCCTCTCCCAGGAATTCTCCTGATGGTCTTCCACACAATGGAACGTTTGGTGGAACGATTAATGGTGTTCAGGAACTGTTGCCACGACCTCTTCTTGCTCTCTCGAATGATGCGGCGACATTTCGCCCTCGCCAGCCTAAAGGCTGCAAGTTTCTCAGCAGTCGGCCGACACCGGAACCGACACAGAGCCGCACGCCTGGTCCTGATTGCAGAGCGGCATTCGGCACTCCACCAAGGGACAGGTTGCCTCTTCCGGTAGCCTGTGGACTGTGGAATGGATGCTTCAGTGGCGTGGTGGACCGTTTTAGTAATATGATCCACCCATGCCTCAACATTCGCACAGTGTTCAAACTGGGCCAACTGGCTATAAAGTGTCCAGTCGGCCCCACTGAGCACCCTTCTTGGTGGTCTCCTTTCGGGGCCCACGCCATCTGGCAGGTGAATCCAGATTGGGAAGTGATCACTGCCATGCAAGTCAGCGACCACTTCCCATTGAGCACTGGCAGCAAGGGCAGGAGAGCAAAGTGAGAGATCAATGGCAGAGAATGACCCAGTCGCTGTGCAGAAGTGAGTGCTCTGTCCTCCATTGAGCAAGTAGGCACAGGATGACAGGAGAAGCCTCTCAATTGCTCTACCCCTGGGACAGGTAATTGCAGAGCCCCAAAGCACATTGTGGGCATTAAAATCATTGCGAATAATGAATGGCTGAGGGCGCTGTGTAAGAAGGTTGGTGAGGGGCGCTTCTTCAAGTGCATTATGTGGGGGTAAGTAAAGTGAACATACAGTCAGTGGATGATGCACGTGCACAGATACAGCAACGGCCTGTAAAGTCATCATAAGCAAGAGAGGCGAGGAGTGGTAGTCCATCCTGACGAAAATACTTACGCCTCCTCTAGCTCTCTCTCCACACAGGTCGTCCTTTTTGTGGAGTGTGTAGCCTCGTAACTCAGGGGAGTATGATGGATGGAAATAAGTCTCCTGGAGACACAGACACAATGGTCTACCCTGAGAGAGTAGACAAAGTTCCTCCACATGCGTCCTGAACCCCTGCAAGTTCCACTGAAGTACGGGAGCCATCTATAATGGGGGTAGCACCTTCATCCTGTCTCTCCGACTGGGTGGGGAGACTGCAGCAGGTGGAGGGGCAGGTGTGGGGCGAGATGATTGCCCCACACATACATCGTACTCCATTCAGCTCTGGGGAAGAGTCAGATAAAGCCTCACATAAAACGACATCTGCATGGTCAGACGGTTTACCACGTGATTTGATCTGCTGTTGCTGCAGTATAGAAGCTTTCTGCGGTTTGGTGGGCGTTTGGGGAGCGACGTGGGAGGGGTAATGGCCATACTGGGCTTTGGAACAGCCTCAGCCGTTGGAGGCGCCACCGGCTGGCCCAAGTTCGCCACTGTAGCTTTGTCTGCCGTTCGAGTAGGGGCTACAGGCTCTGAAACACCGGCTGCGTTGCAAGTGCACTGACATCTGCAGGTGTTAGTGCCAACACTCACCACCTCTGTCTGCGTAGAGGCATCGGCTTTTGGAGTAGGCTTCTGAACCATGGATGCAAAAGACACAGCAAATGTGGCAGGGTGCATCGACTTTTAGATCTTTTTGGCCTCACCATAGGGGATACGCTTGGTTGTTTTTATTTCCTGAACTTTGCGTTCCTACAAAAATATTCGAGAATCCCTACTCCATACAGGGGGGTTCCCAGAGCAATTGATACATTTGGCTGGATACGAGCAACCAACCCCTTCATGAGCAGCCTTACCACAGTTGCCACAAGTCGCTTCGCCTTTATACCCTAAGGTGGTATGCCCAAAACGCTGGCACTTAAAAAGCGCATTGGGTTCGGGAAATAAGGCCTCACACTAAGGCGAAGGAAGCCAGCTTTAATATGTTCTGGAAGTTTCGTGCTACTGAAGGTCAGAATAAAGGAGTCGGATTTGACAAGATTGCCATCAACCCTCTTCATGATATGTTGTACATCAACGATACCTTCCAGAGCCCACTCACGTCGCATTTCTTCCCTGGGAATGTCAACTAGATCCCGGCATGTCACAGCACCTTTGCTATAATTCAAGGTGCTGTGCAGCTCAATGTCTATGGCATACTCCCCAAGGCATTTTGCAGACTGGAGGTTAGTTGCTTGCTGGGAAGTAGAAGTTTCCACTAGCAAGATCCCATTACGCAAGTGCTTCACTGATTTTAAGGAGCCACAGATTCCCTCCAAACCCTTTTGTTTATAGAAGGGCGAAACCTTCTCGAAACTACCCTCCTTCCGTTTCACAATGAGAAACACGTTCCGATTACCAGAATGCATTCTGTTACCAAAGAGTTTACTTGTCAACGAAGTGCTGGAGTCAGTGGGACTGACTGCACGGGCCCTCTTGAGAGACTGGGTGTTAGAATCTTCCAGCGGCCCACCCTTTCCGCTGGGTGGAGAAAAAGAGAATTTCGAAGGATCCATCTCGGTCCCACGAGCAGCTAGGAAACTAGAAGTCCACCTAGACAGAGCCCCGCGTGCGTAGGTAAGCCTTATACAACTGAGGTGCAGCAGGTACCCTAGAGGTTGCCCGCTAACGACTGCTCCACCTCAACATCCATCCATCTCATCAGCGCGCAGCACACCTTGAGATTGAGGGGTTGTTTATAGAGGTTTATTCCATCCTCGCGATCCGGGCGGTCAAGCCAAGATCCACATTTCCTGAGACACACAACGTTCCACTGCCGCGCCGCACGGTGGTCGCTAAAGTATGCCCAGAGCTTACGGTGACAGGGGACTGGCGGCACTTACCAGTCCCCAGCTCAGGAACCCCAGGGTCGCCAAGCCCGTACCCGGCACCTGAATGCCGAGCCCCTGGGGGCAAATCATGCTATTGCCAATGTGGAGATTGTACCATGTATTCACACCAGCTGCCCCCCTCCCGCCCGTCTCCCCCACGTACAAAAGAAACTCGTAATCGGAAAACAACACAGGGCTTCTATGGTGTTGGCTGAAGAGCCAACACCGTGTGACGATTGGACGCCGAAATGCACGCGTTTTAGCTCACGCAGGCTGGCGTGAAGAGGGTTGGTTGGTTGGTTGGGGAAGGAGACCAGACAGCGTGATCATCGGTCTCATCGGATTAGGGAAGGAAGTCGGCCGTGCCCTTTCAGAGGAACCATCCCGGCATTTGCCTGGAATAATTTAGGGAAATCACGGAAAACCTAAATCAGGATGGCCGGACGCGGGATTGAACCGTCGTCCTCCCGAATACGAGTCCAGTGTCTAACCACTGCGCCACCTCGCTCGGTGCGTGAAGAGGGAAGAACTATACTGACGTGAGGAACATGACAAGGAATGAGAATTCAGAAAGCGGACATAATTAATTTGATACTTAACTTTAATCCATTAATGATGAACGTCGCTCTTGACGGTACATGATTCACAATATTATCTGTTCAGAATTCATTCTAATTACTGAATATGGCGCCTTGCTAGGTCGTAGGAAATGACGTAGCTGAAGGCTATGCTAAACTGTATTATCGGCAAATGAGAGCGTACGTAGACAGTGAACCATCGCTAGCAAAGTCGGCTGTACAACTGGGACGAGTGCTAGGGAGTCTCTCTAGACTTGACCTGCCGTGTGGCGGCGCTCGGTCTGCAATCACTGATAGCGGCGACACGCGGGTCCGACGTATACTAACGGACCGCGGCCGATTTAAAGGCTACCAACTAGCAAGTGTGGTGTCTGGCGGTTACACCACAGCTTCCTCTGGGATAATCGGAACAACAAAATCATAAAAGTAAACAACTGGAATCGAATATTTCGCTTGACCTGAAACAAATTTTAAAATGCTTATTTTGAAAAGATTTCCGTTCCACAAACAAATTACAACGCCACAATAAATGTATAAGCTCTTAAAACCATACATACAAACCACAGAGAACTCGAAGTTAAGATGGCCGGCCGCAAAAATACTAAACATACACACACACACACACACACACACACACACACACACACACACACACACACACACACACACACGTTCAGAAATAGCACTGCAGACAACAAAATATTGAAACACAACACAAAGAAAACGACATACATTCAGTCTAAAATGTAACAAACAGCAAAGAAAATTAACAGCTCAAAAAGCAAAAAACAAATAAAGAACCAATAACTACCAAAGATTCGACCCATTCAACTGAATCATTACAACAAACCATATTACAGACACGATTAGTGAGCCACCGCCAAACATGGCCCCTATAAAAATAATGGAGCCACTGGGAACCACAAGAGCCTAAAGCACGCCATTGCTAATGTTGAGAATGTACCATGTATTCACGCTCCTAACATTTGTAGATGTTATTGTGCATTAGGCTTATCTGTGCTGTCAGCCTACGTTGTGTATATGAACATTCACAAAAATCTGTCTCACCAGTTATCTGATATTCACTTCCATACTCACTTCACTACTCCAGAGTCGAAGATTCTTCGTGGATTTTCAGGGACAGAGAAGGCGGTGGAGGATAAAGAAAAATGGCCTCCCCCAAGGAAGCGTACTGGGCCCAACACTTTTTAATATATATACTAATGACCAGCCCCTCCCCCCAAGGCACCGAAAGCTTCATATATGCAGATGATTGCGCCATTACCGCTCAAGCAGACAGCTTTGAAACAGTTGAACACAATCTGTCAGAAGCCCTCGAACAGCTTGCCACGTACTATAAGGGGAACCATCTCAAACCCAATCCAGGGAAAACCCAAACCTACGTTTTCCACCTAAAGAACAGACAATCTGCAAGAAGACTACAACTTAACTGGGAAGGAGTGCCCCTGGAACATTGCGAAACACCAAAATACTTAGGCGTCACCTCGGATAGAGCACTAACCTATAAAAAGCACTGCATGAACACTAAACACAAAGTAGCCGCGAGAAACAACATTTTGCGCAAACTAACGGGCACGACATGGGGGGCACAGCCTGGAATAGTGAGAACCGCAGCTCTCGCTTTGTGCTATTCGACAGCGGAGTACGCGTGCCCAGTTTGGTACAATTCCAGCCACGCCAAGCACGTGGACATACCGCTTAATGAATCCTGCCGCATCATCACAGGCTGTCTGAGACCAACCCCGACTAATAAATTGTACTGCCTGGCAGGCGTGGCCCCGCCAGATATTCGAAGGAAAGTAGCCGCCAGGAAGGAAAAGGCAAAGGCGCTGACCTCACCCGCCCACCCGCTGTACAAACACCAGCCAGCCCGCCGTCGACTAAAATCTAGAAAAAGCTTCCTGCACACAGCGGAAAACATCGTCGGGATACCGTAGCAAGTGAGGCTGGCAATGTGACGAGAAGAAAATGCGCACCTTGGGAAATGTTGTGTTAGTCCTAAACGAAGAACTTCCTCCCGGCCATATGGAAGTATGGACGACATGGAAATCTCTTAACAGACTGCGCTCTGGTGTCACACGATCCAGAGAGAATATGCGCAAACGGGGCCTCTCAAATGAATCGGCGCTGTGTGACTGTGGACACACTCAAACCACCACCCATCTCACGCAGTGTGTGCTGCGCCCAAGCACCTGCACCATGAAGGATTTGATGAATGCCACCCCAGAAGCGCTGGACGTGGCCAGGTTCTGGTCCAAGACTTCATAAAATAAAAAACTACTTGACCCTGCTTATATATCTGTATACTTTTATACTCTTTTTGTATTTATTATGTACTTGATATGTATGTGTTAATTATTCTGATTTTGTGTACGATGCTTCTGACACGATTAAATAAATAAATAACTTCCATATCGGTCAGACGACAGTGTGCTTTAGGCCCATATGGTTCTCGGCGCCTCATTCAATTTCAATACACCGCGCCTCCTCGACGTCACATTCGAAATGTGTTCTTGGAAATTTCCCTCGTTTCACTCGCAGATATTTGAGGTGTGCACTTGGGTTCGTGTGTAGCTTCACCCTCAACAAACGTGTCACATTACGGAAAGACCCAAATGACAAGAAACTACATTTTAATTATGTTGTGCTTTTGGTTCCAGCCTAGCATTACGCTCTGAAATCTTGCAAAATAGGGAAAGAAACAGGCAAATATTTTTCAGAAACAAGAATATAACTACACTCCTGGAAATTGAAATAAGAACACCGTGAATTCATTGTCCCAGGAAGGGGAAACTTTATTGACACATTCCTGGGGTCAGATACATCACATGATCATACTGACAGAACCACAGGCACATAGACACAGGCAACAGAGCATGCACAATGTCGGCACTAGTACAGTGTATATCCACCTTTCGCAGCAATGCAGGCTGCTATTCTCCCATGGAGACGATTGTAGAGATGCTGGATGTAGTCCTGTGGAACGGCTTGCCATGCCATTTCCACCTGGCGCCTCAGTTGGACCAGCGTTCGTGCTGGACGTGCAGACCGCGTGAGACGACGCTTCATCCAGTCCCAAACATGCTCAATGGGGGACAGATCCGGAGATCTTACTGGCCAGGGTAGTTGACTTACACCTTCTAGAGCACGTTGGGTGGCACGGGATACATGCGGACGTGCATTGTCCTGTTGGAACAGCAAGTTCCCTTGCCGGTCTAGGAATGGTAGAACGATGGGTTCGATGACGGTTTGGATGTACCGTGCACTATTCAGTGTCCCCTCGACGATCACCAGTGGTGTACGGCCAGTGTAGGAGATCGCTCCCCACACCATGATGCCGGGTGTTGGCCCTGTGCGCCTCGGTCGTATGCAGTCCTGATTGTGGCGCTCACCTGCACGGCGCCAAACACGCATACGACCATCATTGGCACCAAGGCAGAAGCGACTCTCATCGCTGAAGACGACACGTCTCCATTCGTCCCTCCATTCACGCCTGTCGCGACACCACTGGAGGCGGGCTGCACGATGTTGGGGCGTGAGCGGAAGACGGCCTAACGGTGTGCGGGACCGTAGCCCAGCTTCATGGAGACGGTTGCGAATGGTCCTCGCCGATACCCCAGGAGCAACAGTGTCCCTAATTTGCTGGGAAGTGGCGGTGCGGTCCCCTACGGCACTGCGTAGGATCCTACGGTCTTGGCGTGCATCCGTGCGTCGCTGCGGTCCGGTCCCAGGTCGACGGGCACGTGCCCCTTCCGCCGACCACTGGCGACAACATCGATGTACTGTGGAGACCTCACGCCCCACGTGTTGAGCAATTCGGCGGTACGTCCACCCGGCCTCCCGCATGCCCACTATACGCCCTCGCTCAAAGTCCGTCAACTGCACATACGGTTCACGTCCACGCTGTCGCGGCATGCTACCAGTGTTAAAGACTGCGATGGAGCTCCGTATGCCACGGCAAACTGGCTGACACTGACGGCGGCGGTGCACAAATGCTGCGCAGCTAGCGCCATTCGACGGCCAACACCGCGGTTCCTGGTGTGTCCGCTGTGCCGTGCGTGTGATCATTGCTTGTACAGCCCTCTCGCAGTGTCCGGAGCAAGTATGGTGGGTCTGACACACCGGTGTCAATGTGTTCTTTTTTCCATTTCCAGGAGTGTATAATGGCTAATAATTTCGCTAGCAACAATTTAAGCTGTGCTCTCAGTTTCTACCCTAACCACACCCTCGTAAGCCACGACATACTTGGAATAAACAGCAAAGTTTACAAACATCATAGTTTACATTAATTACTATGACAATTACAGATAACATTTAATAAAACCCCGTTTACATCTTTCCTATCATAAACTCATGTCTTCACGCAGCGTGGGGTCAAAGCAGGCGGGTGGAATCGGTTGGTCTCCTTGACTCGTGGGTTGTTGTGGCATATTTCAGAAAAAAGTGTGTTTAAAAATACCACACTAACAAGATCGATTTTCCCTACGGTACTTTACCAATATTAATGAATGCAGAAGCGCAGGTGGCATGGAAAATTCGTAGGAGAGAGTATAATTTGTAAATTTCGATTTTCTTGCAATTACAAGATCAATAAATGTTCAGGCTTCTCCAACACAAATTACCTTACACAAGGACGATATACAGTTCGGGCAAGTGGTTTGCAGAATCAAATTACTGTATGTGTAACTGCCGTGTCGAATATCTCCATATTCATTACACATATGTGCTTCTAAGAACTTATATTGTTCGTCCGCTGAAAGACACGATGGATCAGTGTTTAGATTGATTGGTTGGCGGGAGGAGACCAAACAGCGAGGTCATCCGTTCCATCGAATTAGGGAAGAGTGAGGAAGGACGTTGGCCGTGCCCTTTCAAAGGAACCAACCCGACATTTGCCAGAAGCGATTTAGGGAAATCACGGAAAACCTAAATCAGGATGGCCTGACGTGGGTCTGAACCGTCGTCCTCCCGAATGCATGACCAGTGTGCTAACCACTGCGCCTCCTCGCTTGCTGGATCTGTGTTTAGGACGCCACGAATTGGCAGAACTCAAGATGTTTGTTGGTGTCTTACCTTCAGACCTCTATCGCTGCTCCGTGCTCTTACTCCACCATATACTGACTGGATCCCAATAAATTCTTGTTCCTCACCAATCGTCTCATCTCGAACTGTTGCTAGGCAACGCTATGGAGCGTTGGGTTCCTGCTGCTGTACTGTTGAGAAATGCGGCACAGAATAGAAGTATTTCTGGAGTGAGCATTCATATGCGCAGAATTGATTTTGTGTCATCAACATACATTGCACCGTGATAACGTGATCTCGGGATGACGTAGGTTTTGCCCGTAACGCGTTCTATGAATTTTGAATGTCATTATATGGCTAGTACAGATAGATTCCCTTCGTAGGTGCTATGGATTTGATATTAGAGTTTTGCAGACACTGTAATAATTTGCATTTGATACCTGGACAGTGCCTTGACAGGAGGATATAAGACGAACATCAACAAAAGCAAAACAAGGATAATGGAATGTAGGATATAAGACGAACATCAACAAAAGCAAAACGTAGATATTGGAATGTAGTCGAATTAAATCAGGTGACGCTGAGGTAATTAGATTAGGAAATAGACACTTAAAGTAGTAAATGAATTTTGCTATTTGGGAAGCAAAATAACTGATGGTCCGAGAGGATATAAAATGTAGACTGGCTGTGGCATTTCTGAAAAAGAGAAATTTGTTAATATCGAGTATAGGTTTACGTGCCAGGACGTCTTTTCTGAAAGTATTTGTATGGAGTGTAGCCATGTATGGAAGCGAAACATGGACGAGAAAAAGTGTAGACAAGAAGAGAACAGCTTTCGTAATGTGGTGCTAGAGAAGAATGTTAAGGATTAGATGGGTAGATCACGTAACTAATGAGGAGATACTGAATAGAATTGGGGAGAATAGGAATTTGTGGCACAGCTTGACTAGAAGAAGGGCGCAGTTGGTAGGAGACGTTTTGAGCCATCAAGGGCCCACCAATTTAGTATTGGAGGGAAGCGTGGAGGGTATAAATCGTAGGGGGAGACCAAGATATGAATACACTAAGCAGATCAGAAGAATGTAGGTTGCAGTAGTTATTTGGAGATGAAGAGGCTTGCATAGGACAGAGTAGCATGCAGAGCTGCATCAAACCAGTCTCTGGACTGAAGACCACAACAACATCCTGCAATTAACTGGGCTCTTACCTTTGAAGAACATAATGAACGGGGATCACGTCACTGCACCGTCACGTTATTGTTTGTTCGCACTGTCCATCACGTCTCATCAAGTCAGTTCCCTTAGCCCAGTACCGAACGGCGAAAGTGAGGATATGAGTCGCTATCTGTGATACATAAAGACCATGTATAATATCGGAATTAACGACGAATGTATATTAAAGGCCAAAGCAAACTTCGTAACGTTTATTCTTGATCAGTTTTGTTTGGTAAAGTGCTGACAATAGCATTTTAAAACATGAATATTTACTTGTTTGCAAACAACAGCTATAAAGAAATACGAGTAATTGAATCCTGTGAGCCTACTCCATTATATATTTTTTTCTTATGCAACTAATAGCTAATAGCGCTGTAAAAAACTGCATTTTGCTCTTTCGTTAAAGCTGATCTCATCACTAAAAATATTATGCAATAGAAACTGCTTCGTCAACTTACGTTCTTATTTGCATGTAATGTGGGCGTCAGCTCTGTTCTATTACTCTAGAACCTAAATAATTTTTCGCTTTCAGATATCGGAAATCGCTTTTTTAAGAATAAACAATGGAAAAAATCCAAGTCGTCATGGAACATTTGCAATTAGACGCGAAAACAAATCATAACAATAAAATAAGGATCACAAAAACCGAAAAGCACAAAATCCACTACAAAAACACGAGTGAGCGCGGCGAAAACAGGTTAGCTTACGATGTTAGCATACGACGATACCAAGAAGCTTTGACGTGTCGGGCAGTTACGTGACATGATGCTCCGATGACGACCTTTGTGAATGCCATCATGTGAAATGCACTGCGGAATGTTTTCGCGTGACGTGACGGTTAATGTGAGTTTGCCTTAAATATATAGCATCGTCCCGAGACCTCGTGAGAATTCCGATTTAGTGTTGACTACATGCTCACAACACAAATCTGCTCACTCCAGAGATGTTTATACTCTCTTATACAAGATACTAAGACAACCAGAGATGACATGTACTAACAGACCGATTACATCCTTCAAGATGGCGAGTACAAGATAGATCACTACTGTCGAAAACAAACATAAAAGAACACATGGAATATTTCGAACAGCTAATGAAATGAAAATAACGCAACACCTGCGGAAAAACTAAGGAATCGACAATAAATCTAAGATTCCAACCAAAAGTCCGAAAAATTATGTTCACGAATTCCTCCCGATTAAACCGAAGGAAAAAAATACAAAAACACAAGAGTGGAATCGAATATATCACTTAACCTATATAGCTCAAACAAAGACAGCAACACCAGAATGCCCCCCTCTCCCTACACATAAAACAATCACATAATCGAAAAATACCACACAGAGATTCCTCCAAGTTAAATGGAACAAAAAATCAATAAAACACACTATTGGAATCGAATATTTGCTTGACCTAACACAAATTTGAGAACCTTCGCTTCAAACAATTTCGCTTCCACAAGCTAACTATAATCTCACGATGAATGATAAAGCTCATGAAAACAAACTTACTAACCACAGACAACTCCAAGTTAATCAAGGCTGCACACACACACACACACACACACACACACACAGTCCGTACTGCAAACAACAAAATATTCAACACAACTCCAAAGCGATCGACAAGCACAAACATTCAACCAAAAAAACTAACAAACTACATAGCAAACTAACAGCTCAAAAACCAAAAAGAAATAAATAAGCAAAGACTCGATCCTATTAAAAGGAACCGTTACTACAAACTATATCGAAAACAAAAATATTCACCATAATGAGCGAGCCACCACTAACAACAACGCGACCGCTTAAAAAAAATAAAAAGAAATAAAAAAAGAATTACACCGCGCCTCCACGGCGTCATATTCGAAAAAGAAAGCCAATATTTGTAAGCACCAAGATTATGGAAACGATCACTCCTCGTTTTACTTGCAGCCATTTGAGCTATGCATTTAGGTTCCTGCCTAACCTCATGCTCAACGAATTGCCACATTGCGGAAACAACCAAATAATAAGAAACAACATTGTAATTACACTCACTAAGCGTTTCACTCGCAACAAGTTGTGCTCTTAGATTCCATCTTGCCAAATACGTAATGAAACACGCAAATATTCATGCTGTTGCAAAGACAATCGCAGATAACATTTAATAACGGGCCACTTTTATTTTTCGCATCGTAAACTCAAGTTATCACACAGGACGACTCGGGTAAAAGCAAATGGGTGGACTCGGACCGTTCCCTTGAACCTTGAATTTCTATGGTATACCTGACCGAAAACATTGTTTCAAAACACCACACTGATCCTTCTGTACTATCCCAATATTAGTGAATGCTTAAGTGCCCTCGGAATGGAGCATGCGTTGGCAGTGGCACACAGTTCGAATGAGTGTTTTGCAAAATCGTATTTCTCTGAATGTAACTGCCGCATCGAAGTTCATATTCATTATACATACGTGCTTCTAAGAATTTGTATTGTTCGTTCGCTGAAAGGTACAATGGATTTGTGTTTTGGGTGCTACGAAATGACAGAACTCAGAGGATTTTTTTGTGCCTTACCTTCTCCCTGCTGTCGTTTCTCCGCGCTCCTACTTCACTATACGGTTTTTTTAATGTTTCGGTGACTGGGTTCCGATAGATTCATGTTGCTCGGCAAGCGCCTCGTCTCGAACTGTTGCTACGCAACGCCGAGGGCAGCTGCAGGGACTGCTCTATTATTAAAAAATGCGGCACTTCGCGATTCGTTATTCAATGTTTGAGAACGTGCGGAAAATAGCTGCCGGCCGGGGTGGTCAAGCGGTTAAAGGCGCTACAGTCTGGATCCGCGCGTCCGCTACGGTCGCAGGTTCGAATCCTGCCTCGGGCATGGATGTGTGTGATGTCCTTAGGTTAGTTAGGTTTAAGTAGTTCTAAGTTCTAGGGGACAGTTTATCAAGGTAATTATGCAGCGATATAGGAGGGCGTTAATAGGCTGGGGCACCTCGTGCAAAGCCCTGGGACCCCCGACGGCAAAGAGAACGAAGGAAGAAAAGGAAAAATTAAAATGGAAAGGAAAAGTGAAAAATTAGTGAAATCGATCAGTCAAGTGAACTCTTTTGTTACGTTCAGGGAATAAAAGATGGTTCTACAAATTCAGAGCTAAAGATACCGAATCATTTACCTCCTCCTCCACCTAGGTCAAAGATCATAGCACAGTTGGGTTCGAACATTACTTAATTCATTTGCTAGAACTCTTTCATTTCTAGTTCAAGCATACTTAGATATTAAAAAAATTTCAAGGAAGATCATTAGAGCGCGTATATAAATAGTTTTAGCGTCTCATTCCTAATTAAATCCTCTAAAGCAAACGTAACAACTGGCGTTGCCTTTGACCACGAGGCTCAAATTAGCAATAATCTTTGGCGCAGTTTTTAAGGCAGGAAAAATATTTAAATATAATGACGGATCCAAAACCAGTGACCCTGTCGGAAGCGTATATTGTATATCATGTTTTCAGAAGTCTGGGCTATTCAAGTTGCCAGCAAAGGTGAGTCTCACGACAGCGGAACTAGCGATACTGCGGGTCGCCTTCAAAAAGGAGTGCAACACTTTTTTTTGTCTCGGCCAGTTTCGGTTGACAAAATGTGGAATTTGTTGTGGAATATTCTCGATTCAGCCACTATAGTTCCATGAAGTTCCGATCGCGGTGGCGCTACACGCAGCCTTCGAAATGGCGTCTGCAGAGAGCTGTCATTGAGTTTCTTTTGGCGGAAAACCATAGCATCGCAGATATTCATAGATACATGTGGTATGAATATGGAGACCTGGCAGTGAACAAAAGCAACGTGAACCGTTGGGCGAGGCGTGAAAACCTTTCGAATCCTCTACGTGCTGGCCGCCTGCACACAGCCTTGAGTCCTGCAATGTTTGGACGTGCAGACACTCTCACTGGAGGTGATCGATGGATCACAATAAAACACTTCGCTACACAATTGAACGTCCCTGTTGGTAGTACTGACACACTTATCTACCAGTTGGGGCTCTCAAAGGCGTGTGCCTGCTGGATTCCTGTCTGTCTAACAGAAACCATAAATACACTACTGGCCATTAAAATTGCTACGCCAAAAAGAAATGCAGATGATAAACGGGTATTCATTGGACAAATATATTATACTGGAACTGACATGTGATTACATTTTCACCCAATTTGGGTGCATAGATCCTGAGAAATCAGTACCCAGAACAACCACCTCTGGCCGTAATAACGGCCTCGATACGCCTGGGCATTGTGTCAAACAGAGCTTGCATGGAGTGTACAGGTACAGCTGTCCATGCAGCTTCAACACGATACCACAATCCATCAAGAGTAGTGACTGGCGTATTGTGACGAGCCAGTTGCTCGGCCACCGTTACCAGACGTTTTCAGTTGGTGAGAGATCTGGAGAATGTGCTGGCCAGGGCAGCAGTCGAACATTTTCTATATACAGAAAGGCCCGTACGGGACCTGCAACACACGGTCGTGCATTATCCTGCGGAAATGTAGGGTTTCGCAGGGATCGAATGAGAGTAGAGCCACGGGTCGTAACACATCTGAAATGTAACGTCCACTGTTCAAAGTGCCGTCAATGCGAACAAGACGTGACCGAGACGTGTAAACAATGTCACCCCATACCATCATGCCGGGTGATACACCAGTATGGTGATGACGAATACACGCTTCCAATGTGCGTTCACCGCGATGTCGCCAAACACGGATGCGACCATCACGATGCTGTAAACAGAACCTGGATTCATCCGAAAAAATGACGTTTCGCCATTCGTGCACCCAGGTTCGTCGTTGAGTACACCATCGCAGGCGCTCCTTTCTGTGATGCAGCGTCAAGGGTAACCGCAGCCGTGGTCTCCGAGCTGATAGTCCATGCTGCTGTAAAGGTCGTCGAACTGTTCGTGCAGATGGTTGTTGTCTTGCAAATGTCCCCATCTGTTGACTCAGGGATCGAGACGTGGCTGCACGATCCGTTACAGCCATGCGGATAAGATGCCTGTCATCTCGACTGCGAGTGATACGAGGCCGTTGGGATCCAGAACGGCGTTGCATATTACTCTCCTCAGCCCACCGATTCCATATTCTGCTAACAGTCATTGGATCTCGATCAACGCGAGCAACAATGTCGCGATACGATAAACCGCAATCGCGATAGGCTACAATCCGGCCTTTATCAAAGTCGGAAACGTGATGGTACGCATTTCTCCTCCTTACACGAGGCATCACAACAACGTTTCACGAGGCAACGCCGGTCAACTGCTGTTTGTGTATGAGAAATCGGTTGGTTCCAAAAATTGTTCAAATGGCTCTGAGCACTATGGGACTTAACACCTATGGTCATCAGTCCCCTAGAACTTAGAACTACTTAAACCTAACTAAACTAAGGACATCACACAACACCCAGTCATCACGAGGCAGAGAAAAATCGGTTGGAAACTTTCCCCATGTCAGCACGTCGTAGGTGTCGCCACCGGCGCCAAGCTTGTGTGAATACTCTGAAAACCTAATCATTTGCATATCACAGCATCTTATTCTTTCTGTCAGTTAAATTTCGCGTCTGTAGCACGTCATCTTCTGGTGTAGCAATTTTAATGGCCAGTAGTGTAGTAACAAAAGAACATCTGTGCGGAATGTCTGGCACGTTACGTGGCCGATAGAGACAATTTTTCGAACATCCTCACTGGCGATCAAACATCGATTTACCACTTCGAACCGGAAAGAAAACGGCAGTCCATAAAGTGGCGCCGCTCCATGTCTCCCTCTGAAGAAAATGTTCAGAGCCACACACCTCAGCCGATGATGTCATGGCGACGGTCTTCTGGGATTCTAAAGGTCTTATTCTGTTTGACATGTCCCCTCATGGAGCAACGATCGAGTCTGAAGTGTATTGTGCTACCATCAGGAGATTAAAGAAACGAGTTCTGCTCGTTCTTCGCCACGAAGATGCAAACGGTCTACCCCTTCTCCATGCCAACGCAAGACTTCGAACAAATGTGCACGCTCGAGAGGAGCCCACAAAACTTAATTAGGCTGTTCTTCATCGTCCACCTTACAGTCCAGATTTCTCGCCTTCCAGCTTCCAAATGTTTGATCCAATGTAGGATGGTCTGTGTGGGAAGCAGTACGTGGATGATGGGAAAGTTCTTCATGCAGCAAAACGTTGGCTCCGTCGTCGACCAGTAGAGTGGTACCACGCGGGCATACAGACTCTCCCAGTAAGGCGGCGTAGGGCCGTCGCGTCGACCAGAGATTACGTGAAAAATAGGTTTCTGTAGCCAAAAAAGTGTGGAATAATGTGATGTATTGGGATACTGAATAAAACCAACCTGCTTTAGAAAAAAATGTCGCATTATTTATTGAACGACCCTCATAGAAGCACTTCGTTTCTGCTCGCGGGCAACAAAATTTCTGTCCACATTTCTTACCCAGTGACTTAATATGCACTAACTCAGGGGTCTCCAAACAACGGCCCGCGGGCCTAAACTGGCCCGCGTTAGCTGGCCAGTCATCCCCGGTATCCGGCCCGCCAAATATTTGAGGTGGTACCTACACTGCCAACAATTGAGTTTCGAGGCCTATCGCGAGCAATACACCGCAACATTGTCGGAGCTCTATCTTTACAAAGCGGAAGGTCATGGTTAAACTTGTGACTATCCACAATAAACAGACAGACCATTCTCCATGTGATAGTGAAAAAAAAAGAACGGTTAACAGACGAGTTTGGCGAAAACATTTTAAGTAAAAGAATTCTTTGCATTTTAGTCTACTCACGAGTCTGGTGCAAGCCTTTCAAATGGACGCCACTTCGGCGACTAGCATTAGTAATCAATCATTATGGAAGATGCTTCTTAAGCAAGGTTTCACATTCTTTTGATTACGTTGTCTTGCAGTGGAAATGGAAATGTCGTGTGGCTAGGGCCTCCCGTCGGGTAGACCGTTCGCCTGGTGCAGGTCTTTCGATTTGACGCCACTTAGGTGACCTGCGCGTCGATGGGGATGAAATGATGATGATTAGGACAACACAACACCCAGTCCCTGAGCGGAGAAAATCTCCCACCCAGCCGGGAATCGAGCCCGGGCCCTTAGGATTGACAGTCTGTCACGCTGACCACCCAGCTACCGGGGCGGACTTGTCTTGTAGTTATAGTGTTGCTAACAATGATTTTGAGTTTTGGGTTAACTCTGCAGGACACTTTCGTGAAGAATGTGCAGTGACATACTTTTTTTGTCGGCGAAATTCGCCAGAATAAAATACGCCAGAATTTCGGTCAGGTACGTCCACCAATCAAAATTACGTAATTAAATAAAAATCGTCGTTCGTTTCAGTGCTAGCTATTCCCACAACCTTAGATTTTTGCGATTTCATCTTTCCTTTAGCCTTACATTACGGCAATCATGGAGTGCTAGGGTGCTTTAATCCCACTAGGTAGATCTTGGCCCTTATGACTTCGTGGAGGAGTCAATGTGGCCCGCGGACTAAAAAGTTTGGAGACCCCTGCTCTAACTGTAGTTAAAAATTTTAGCACGTGTTTGGCTGATAGTGCCATTGTAATTGCCGATGCGTGAGGAAGGCTTTCCGTTAATTTCGCTTGAGAGAAATCATACTGTTGGAGTACAGGTAAGGAATCTGTAGACTGCTTAGGCAAGGTCTCGCTGATGTTTAGTTTGTGTGATGAGGAGGGGGGGGGGGGGGGGGGGAGTGGGGGAGGGGAGGCGGGTAGAATGAATGACGACTCTTCTCAGATAAGAAAGCTAAAATCCACAGTGAGCGTAGACACTTGCTACAAAATATACTTCCCCTCCATTGTGGCAGTTGTTTGACGTGCATACGCCATTTAAAATTAAACAAGTTCAAATGTGTGCACTATACTTTGTGAATCACTCGACTGTTGGGCCCCTTATTTCTGAACTGGCACAAACTGGACGACAATAATAATAATGGTGATAATAATACGAGTATATATTGTCTATGTAATAACGTGTACAGCATTATATAGTTACTGCTGTGTCGTGCTGTCAATAATTCATTTATCTTTTTATAGCCACTTTCTGGACGACTGCAGATGCTATCTACAAGTTGTAGAAGATATTTTCTTCAGATATTTAGTATTTGTTAAGTATATGTCTCATGTTTACCATCAGCAGTGTACGAGACAAAGCACAACATATGGTTATAGTGGGACTATGTGAAGGACCTATAACCTCCACCAGATTAATGCTACTGGTTGAGAAAAAGTAATTATTGATAACTTATATAATCAATATTAAACTCACAAGAGAACGCATTTCATCCTTTCTTTGGATGCCAAAGACTATATAGAAGTACTACAATCATTTTAAGAGAACTTGTGCAGTCTGGTCATCCGTTGCAAACCTGTGTGACGGCTTAGCAACACACGATCACAGACTTTAGTAGGTGAAGTACCGATTCACTGTTGCCGTAGCTATCCACGACTAAGAACAGCAAATCACTGAAAATGGACGCTACAAAACTGTTTTATAACTACGAGGTTAGGGATTAGTAACTACAGTAGAACATCGCTAATCCGTTCACTACGGGACTGGTAGCGTAGTCGGAACGGAAAAATCACCAGATTGTCAATGTTCAAATGTGTGTGAATTCCTAAGGGACCAAACTGCTGAGGTCATCGGTCCCTAGACGCACGCATTACTTAAGCTAACTTATGCCAGGAACAACACACACACACACCCATGCCCGAGGGAGGACTCGAACACTTATTGGCCAGTAACCTCACAATACCTTATGGTACAACTTCAATTTTCACCTGGAAATACTGTCTGAAATATTGCGTCATGTTGAAACAGTAAAAATGAAAAGAAAACATCGATGCACTAAAAAATCTTACACGAAAGTGTAATGTCCAGTAGCGTCTGTACTGTAAAATACGTCTGTTTCTTTCGGTAAGATAATGTTATTGTGGGTGGATGTTTGATAACTGTACATTCCTTTATTATAGTACTGCACTGAGGCACAACTGACTCATTTTGTGCTGCAAGAGTTCTTGTAAGGGAGCATTTTGTAGTTTCTGTCGGACTCATGAACATTATACACTTGATCAGTGAATAGCTTAAGCTCTTAAACTGTATTGTCAAATTCCGGAACAAATTCATTTGCATCTGTTTCTCCAGCAGACAGCTTCCCGCTGGAATTAATTGTATATCGAATGACATGTCGTTTTTTTCCATCGATACGACCAGTTCTCACTTGCTGTAAACTTTTCATTTTCCTTGTCTCCATCTAATTTTTCGTACAAAATCAGTGCCTTTCCTTTTGTCATTGATCCGAATGGCGGAATTTTTCCTTCTCTCCTGCTCAAACCACATTCACAAAGCACTGTCTAGAGTTCCACTTTTATGATTCTTCAGTCTTGCACACTTTCAGTTCTTTGTTACAGTCAGTCGACCTTGTATGACTTTCAAGGGTTTTCATAATTTTTCTAATGTTTTGAAGAGACTCACCTATGCCTAACGTTACGATTAGTTTCAGTTTCTCCGTCAAAGACAGCGTCACATGTTTTCGTTTACTTGATGCCATAATTTAGTTTTACACAATTTAATATGTAAGAAGGATACTGTCATTAATTAATAAAACAAGGGTAAGCACAATAACAGTTATTGATGGAGATATAAATAAGTTATTTCATACTAAAATTGATTGAATCACAGCGCCTATCACCGGTAAACTGCCTGCCTATACCGATTCATATTGTAGACGAAGAGTCGCTGACGAGTCCAAACCAACACTGGAAATGGGATGGTGTGGTGTCACAGCCAGACACCACACTTGCTAGGTGGTAGCCTTTAAATCGGCCGCGGTCCGCTAGTATACGACGGACCCGCGTGTCGCCACTGTCAGGATTGCAGACCGAGCGCCGCCACATGGCAGGTCTAGAGACACGTCCTAGCACTCGCCCCAGTTGTACAGCCGACTTTGCTAGCGAAGCTACACTGACAAATACGCTCTCATTTGCCGAGACGATAGTTAGCATAGCCTTCAGCTACGTCCATTGCTACGACCTAGCAAGGCGCCATTTATCTTTTGCTGGTTATCTTATAAAGCCTGTACCGTCAGACCGATGTTCACCAATTATGGAATAAAGTTAAGTATTCCAAGAGCTTCGCACTTTATTTATTAGTTCCAGACCTCACGCCAGCTTAAATGCGTGCATTTCGGCCTCCTCTAGCAACACGGTGTTGGCTCTTCTGCCAACACTACAGATGGTCGGACAAAGCCGGGAGCGGCACCACCAGTCGCGTCAGTGAGGTTTTACAGTAATAATATTCAGTCATTAGTCACAAATTTTATTTTCTAATTGCTCTCCAACGCGTTTCGGAACTACAGATTCATTTTCAAGAGCTATGTGGATATACTGGGCTTTTTCAATTTTCACCCAATAGTGATAGAACGACACAGTTGTTAGATTTAACGAGGTAAACTATACCTCAGCCGGGATTAATGATATAAAGCTAGGAAAATGAGAGAAGTAAAATCTGGTGACATACTACCAGCATTTGACAACACGACTTTCGTCTTCGGCATTTGTGCCAAACTTCTACATTTGCGCTTCCGTTTTCAAACTGTTTAACAAGTTCATTACAATACTACATGAATAAAATTGTGCATATTACTCTATGTTAGAGAGGTGTGATGGAGGTTTACATTTACATTATTTTCATTTACATAACTTTCGAAATAAAATAAATTAATAAACGGCCTAGAGGTGTGACAGTTAACAATTTTAGTGTGCCATACTTGCATTTGCAGCAGCAAATTTGACATTCTTATTTACGTACAAAGTGACTTAATAATCGTTTCAGTTTACTACCTCTGTTGTTGTCCACGATTCTTGCAATTTTAACTTCATGTTATTTTAGTTATCCGTAACTGAAATTGCCTATTAAGCAACAACCAGTGCATACGGGATTGGGTGGGAGGGAGTGGAGGGGGCGAGAGTGGAGAGAGAGAGAGAGAGAGAGAGAGAGAGAGAGAGAGGAAGGCAGACAGAGAGAGACAGACAGAGCGGGAGGGCTAAATGTATATAATTTTGAGCCAGGAATGAGGAAATTGTGTTCATTGCTTCTCGAGAAATTGTTACACTACTGGCCATTAAAATTGCTACACCGAGAAGAAATGCAGATGATAAACGGGTATTCATTAGACAAATATATTACACTAGAACTGACATGTGATTACATTTTGTGGTGTGCATATGCTTTTTTTTTTTTTTAATACCCAAAGACGACAGGGGAGTGAGAGAGAGACAGTAGAAGTGGAGGAAAAGGAAAGGCCTCATGTGGCTGGCCCAGTGGTGGGCATTTTTTCTTTTTTTGAAAGATAAGAGGGTAGTAGAAGGGACAGTAAGAGAAGCAGGAAAACGAAAGGCTCAATTGACAAGCCGGTCTTTGAATGAGATTGGAGAGAAGAAGCAGAAGAGAGAATGAGAGAAGAAGAAAGATCAGAAAAACGAAGGCAAACCCAGCCAGTCGCTGACAACTGACGGTGAGGCAGACACGAGCAGAATGAGGTGTGGGAGAACCTATTAAGGGGGAGCGGAGCGGTCCTGGGGCGGAGAGTCTATGGAGTTAGTGGAGGACTAGAACAAGGAGGGAAAGAAGGATGAGAGAACGTGGAAGAGGCGTGGAGCAGCCGGCAGGGAGGGGGGAGAAAGAAAGAAAGGGAACGTGGGGAGCGAGGAGGGGAGGGGAGAAGGGGCGAACAGGGATCAGTGGGCAAGGAGGTCCGGCCATCGGGTGGTGGCCAGGCGATGGAGGCGGGTGCCGAGGTAAAGGATGAGAGGATTGGCAGATTGGCGGGAGTGGTGGTAAAAGGAAACGGCAGAGGAGCATACGCGGTCGTGAAGGAGGGGGATACCAGCAAGCAAGTGAAGTTCGCGGTTGGGGAAACGGTACGGGAGGTGGAGGGCAAGCCGGAGAGCACGGTTCTGCACCGTCTGGAGACGGTGGAGATGTGTAGGGGCGGCATTGCCCCACACAACCGAAGCATATTCGAGGATGGGGCGGATCGGGGACGTGTAAAGAAGCACGCCAAGATGCTGGGGAAGGGAGGACGTCGGATTGATGAAAGGGTAGAGCTGGCCGAGGCGCCCCAAGGCCTTGCGCCGGATGTCCTCAATGTGGGGACGCCAGGTGACGGCCCCGTCCAGGGCTGTTCGGTTTGCGGAGAGCTTATTTTAACAAAACTACAATTGAACGCAAAACTACCTTGTTCAAACTGTCAAGAAAACGTAAGATACCTCGCAGTGTTGTCCTCAGGTGAAATGTATTACGTACTTTCAGGTATCATATAAACTAGAATTTCAGGAGTACCACTAAAATGTCGAGGTATGGCGGGTAAAAATCTAATATTGTGGCATGACGGAGTAATAGATCAAATCCTGGATTCACAAGAAAAAATGAGTGTATCACTCCTAAAGCAGAGAAAAAAAGCAGACGATGGTAAATGTGCAGTTGTGCACTCTCATTTGTTTTCCACCGCCAAATCTACCATACATAATGCACTCTAACAAGCTTGTTCAGTGCTTGCATAATTTTTCCGTTTCATTTGATATTGAATGTCGAAGTCTATTTTCTGGAGGCAGAACGTCATAAACATTGAGATGCATTAAAAACTATTGTGTCAGGCATGACGTTCTGTTTTATTACATCTTCGCTACTAAAGCTATTCGCTAACCCTTTTCGCATGCTTATTTAAAGAGTATCTAAAACCACAGGCGTGTTCCAGGGCAAAGTTGTGTCAAAATTTCAAATCAATCGGTCAAGAACTTTACGATATTTGCTGCTGCGAAAATGTTCAGCTCTGCTTTCTTTCTCGCTGGGCTGTCTAACAACCCTACCACAACAAAGGTCCAAAATTAATTATGATTGTAGTGTTGCTCACGCTGCTAAATATTGCATTTTCGGGCAACAACAAAGTTATATTACGTGGCAGGTGTCATTAGAGCACAGTTAATGAAGTCATTTCTTGACATAATGGATAATCTAGGCACTCATCTTTTCGTGTTTCCCACGCTGGTCTAGTTGTGAACTCATGGCTCAATCGTCGAAAATCTAGGTAGTGATGATTCCAAGTTCGGATGCAAAGAAGCCTAGGTGTTATTCTGTGATATTCAAAAGTTTTATAGATGTGTTTCATAAACCATTCTTAAAGATTAAACTTTTGCAAGTTAGGACAATGGTAATGTAAAAAAGTAATCAGCATTCCGAATTTAAGTTACACTTCTTTTTTATTACTTTTGTTGCAGTATCACGTAACTCGTTCCAAAACATCACTCCACAATATAAAACATACTTGAAAATATCTTCCTCACTGTTAAAGTTCGCATTTCATAAACTGACTACAGTTTGCGTCTTTTTAACATGACGACCAAAGCTTGACTCTCTAATAACCGCTTACGCGCCCAAAAATTAGAGTTATAGTGACAAAAGAAAGAATACACATAAGAACAATATCATTGCAATATATACATATCGATGTACCGAAGTACCTCTACATTAATGAAATCAAATCTGAATGTTGTCACAGAAATATGTTAACTATTTTACAGAAACACAGTAGAATATTGCTGGTATCGAGAGGTTGAGTTGAGGTGCCGTAATGGTTACGTAATTCAAGTACCATTCCACCCACTAGAACAACAGTTGACATCTTCCTAAATTCTGTTACGTACTATTCGACTTCTAGTTCTGACCATTTGCGGAAAATGCTTAACCTGACTAGTCCTAACTTCAGACATTGGCTGATGCAGAAAACCTAGGTATGAAGGACTCACTGAAACCAATTAGTCGGTATTAAAGAATACTTTTTCGTCCAGTGGGGCCCTGTATTCACTATATAGATTCTGATACTTTTGTTGTTCCTCTCAGTGTCATCAGTGAGAAGGAAAATAGATTATTATAGGTACCTGATCTGTATACTGTGCATTAAAATTCTGTGCTGCTGCGTAAACGGCATTGGTTATTATATTCTTCACATACAACAGAATATCAGTGTCTGTCCTAGGGATGACAAATAAGTTTCAGAAAACCTCAGAACAGGAAAATGTGGGGTTTCGACTATGACTTCTCAATCAACAATAGTTCTTATACCTTTTCTATTAATTTTTTTTATCTTCGTCACACTTTACAGACCAGCCAGCTCTTTTCACAACGTCTTTTTCGATTTCGTCTTCATCTGTATTGTAAGCACAAATTCGTTCAACATATATATATATATATATATATATATATACTCCTGGAAATGGAAAAAAGAACACATTGACACCGGTGTGTCAGACCCACCATACTTGCTCCGGACACTGCGAGAGGGCTGTACAAGCAATGATCACACGCACGGCACAGCGGACACACCAGGAACCGCGGTGTTGGCCGTCGAATGGCGCTAGCTGCGCAGCATTTGTGCACCGCCGCCGTCAGTGTCAGCCAGTTTGCCGTGGCATACGGAGCTCCATCGCAGTCTTTAACACTGGTAGCATGCCGCGACAGCGTGGACGTGAACCGTATGTGCAGTTGACGGACTTTGAGCGAGGGCGTATAGTGGGCATGCGGGAGGCCGGGTGGACGTACCGCCGAATTGCTCAACACGTGGGGCGTGAGGTCTCCACAGTACATCGATGTTGTCGCCAGTGGTCGGCGGAAGGTGCACGTGCCCGTCGACCTGGGACCGGACCGCAGCGACGCACGGATGCACGCCAAGACCGTAGGATCCTACGCAGTGCCGTAGGGGACCGCACCGCCACTTCCCAGCAAATTAGGGACACTATTGCTCCTGGGGTATCGGCGAGGACCATTCGCAACCGTCTCCATGAAGCTGGGCTACGGTCCCGCACACCGTTTGACCGTCTTCCGCTCACGCCCCAACATCGTGCAGCCCGCCTCCAGTGGTGTCGCGACAGGCGTGAATGGAGGGACGAATGGAGACGTGTCGTCTTCAGCGATGAGAGTCGCTTCTGCCTTGGTGCCAATGATGGTCGTATGCGTGTTTGGCGTCGTGCAGGTGAGCGCCACAATCAGGACTGCATACGACCGAGGCACACAGGGCCAACACCCGGCATCATGGTGTGGGGAGCGATCTCCTACACTGGCCGTACACCACTTGTGATCGTCGAGGGGACACTGAATAGTGCACGGTACATCCAAACCGTCATCGAACCCATCATTCTACCATTCCTAGACCGGCAAGGGAACTTGCTGTTCCAACAGGACAATGCACGTCCGCATGTATCCCGTGCCACCCAACGTGCTCTAGAAGGTGTAAGTCAACTACCCTGGCCAGCAAGATCTCCGGATCTGTTCCCCATTGAGCATGTTTGGGACTGGATGAAGCGTCGTCTCACGCGGTCTGCACGTCCAGCACGAACGCTGGTCCAACTGAGGCGCCAGGTGGAAATGGCATGGCAAGCCGTTCCACAGGACTACATCCAGCATGTCTACGATCGTCTCCATGGGAGAATAGCAGCCTGCATTGCTGCGAAAGGTGGATATACACTGTACTAGTGCCGACATTGTGTATGCTGTGTTGCCTGTGTCTATGTGCCTGTGGTTCTGTCAGTGTGATCATGTGATGTATCTGACCCCAGGAATGTGTCAATAAAGTTTCCCCTTCCTGGGACAATGAATTCACGGTGTTCTTATTTCAATTCCCAGGAGTGTATATACATATACATATATATATAACAACTGTTAAATGGTGTATTCCATAAATTAAAAGCTTCCATTTAATTCTTATATCTTGAAACTTAATACTGTCCTCTTTCATTGAAATAACGCGTAGTAACAAAATTTTAGATAGGAATGTCAAAACCTACAGCAAATGCTTTAAATGAAACAAACTAAAAATCATATAATTTACACTACTGGCCATTACAATTGCTACACCAAGACGAAATGCAGATGATAAACGGGTATTCATTGGACAAATATATTATACTAGAACTGACATGTTCTGAACTACATTTTCACGCAATTTGGGTGCATAGATCCCGACAAATCAGTACCCAGAACAACCACCTCTGGCCGTAATAACGGCCTTGATACGCCTGGGCATTGAGTCAAACAGAGCTTGGATGGCGTGTACAGGTACAGCTGCCCATGCAGCTTCAACATGATACCACAGCTCATCAAAAGTAGTGACTGGCGTATTGTGACGAGCCAGTTGCTCGGCCACCATTGACCAGATATTTTCATTTGGTGAGAGATCTGGAGAATGTGCTGGCCAGGGCAGCAGTCGGACATTTTCTGTATCCAGAAAGGCCCGTACAGGACCTGCAACATGCGGTCGTGCATTATCCTACTAAAATGTAGTGTTTCGCAGGGATCGAATGAAGGGTAGAGCCACGGGTCGTAACACATCTTAAATGTAACGTCTACTGTTCAAAGTGCCGTCAATGCGAACAAGAGGTGACCGAGACGAGTAACAATGGCACCCCATACCATCACGCCTGGTGATACGCCAGTATGGCGATGACGAATACACGCTTCCAATGTGCATTCACCGCGATGACGCCAAACACTAATGCGACCATCATGATGCTTTTACAGAACCTGGATTCATCCGAAAAAAGGACATTTTGCCATTCGTGCACCTAGGTTCGTCGTTGAGTACACCATCGCAGGCGCTCCTGTCTGTGATGCAGCGTCAAGGGTAACCGCAGCCACAGTCTCCGAGTTGATAGTCCATGCTGCTGCAAACGTCGTCGAACTGGCTGCCAGAGCGTCGAAAAACATCTTCTTGTCGTGACGTTGCTGAGAGTCGGTCGAACTTCGATGATTGTCTTAAAGACCTTTGCAGTGTGCCCTCACGGTGAAGAAGAGCTGTCACGGTTTTTACATCTAAATTCCACCCACACAAACATTCAGTTTACGATGGAAGTTGAAAAGCATGGTTGCCTACCATTTCTGGACGTCATGGTTAATCGCAAGGTGGATGGGTCATTGGGGCATTCTGTCTATCGAAAGCCCACGCATACGGACTTGTACCTGCAGGCGTCAAGCTGTCATCACCCGTCACAAACTATGGGCGTCCTTCGAACGTTGGTGCATAGGGCACATGTCGTGTCTGATAAAGACAGCCTTGCAGACGAATTAGAGCACTTGAAATCTGTATTTCAACATAATGGATATTCTGCACATCAGGTCAGTACTGCTTTAAGGATGAAAAAACGTGACCACCCACAAGATCAAGAGGATAAGGAGGTGTTTAAGTCCAGAGCATTTCTCCCATATGTCGGTAACATTTCATCGAAAGTAGGCAGAATTTTGAAGAAACATCGTGTGAAAGCAATCTTCCGGCCACCTACAAAGACTCGTGCTCTTCTGGGCTCAGCCAAGGATGATCTGGGATTACGAAAGGCTGGAATTTATAAAATACCTTGCGAGTGTGGGAAAGCCTACATTGGTCAGACCACACGCACAGTACACGACCGCTGCGTTGAACATGAGCGCCACACTCGCCTTTTACAGCCCAGTAAGTCGGCCATAGCCGAACATTGTATTTCCACAGGACATACTATGGATTATTCTGGCACGAAAATCTTGGCCCCATCGAGATCCTTCTGGGATTCAGTTGTTAAAGAATCCCTGGAAATACGTTTGGCGGAAAATCTCATTAATCGTGATGGCGGCTTTCAATTGAATAAGGCCTGGGACCCGTTGATTTCTTTAATATCAACCAAAAGAAAACTTTTTATGGCTTCTGACATGTCGAGCGACAAGTAATTTTAATTTTAATATTGAAATTTTGCATTTTATTGTTTTGGACACGTCTGCTTGCATGTTTTACTTGTATCACGCATTCGTTTGCGCTCCATAGATGCAGTAATATTGTACAGGGTCTTGGAATGTACAGGTGGCGCGCATGCAACGGTAACTTGCGCATGCGCGTCTTGCGGTACTTTTACGTATAAATAGAGCGACTTGCACTAGCAATCTCCAGTGTCAAACACTCGCCTGAAGATGACAGTAATGTTGTCAGCCGAAATATCCTGGAAAGAAGGCGACGAGATCCGGCTGCAATCCCGAAATCTTGTGGAATATTCGATACGCCGGGAAAACTTCAAGAGTCACTTCTCGTAATACTCTTTCCATGTCGATGAGGTAATCTGATTAGTCACTATTGCCGATATAATTATCGTGAGAGAACAGCAACTGTGTTGATATTTAAATCAAGTGTCACACACTATGTGAACAAAAGTATACGGACACCCCCAATAACATACGTTTTTCATATTAGATGCATGTGGTGCCATCTACTGCCACATATCAGCGACCTCAGTAGTCGTTAGACATCGTAAGAGAGCGGAATGGGGCTCTCCGAAGCACTCAAGGACTCCTATGATGATGATGATGATGATGATGTTTGGTTTATAGGGCGATCACCTGCCTGATCATCAGTGCCCTTACAAAGTTCCAAGATTTACACAGTCCATTTTCTTTTCACAATCCAATCTACTCACTCTCACAAATGATGATGATCATGAAACGATGAGGACAGCACAAACACCCAGTCCCCGGGCAGAGAAATCCCCAACCCGGCCGGGAATCGAACCCAGGACCCCGTGATCCAGAGGTTGCAACACTAGCCCCTAAAACACGAGCTGCGGACACGGACTTTGAATGTGGTCAGGTGATTGGGTGTCACGTGTGTCACACGTCTGTACGTGAGATTTCTACATTCCTGAACATCCCTAGGTCCAATGTGTCCAATGTGATAGTGAAGTAGAGACGTGAAGGGATACGTACAGCACGAAAGCGTACAGGCCGACCTCATTCATAATTTAATGAATAGTAATTCCTCCCACACCTTTTTTCAAAACGGATCAGGCATATAAAAGGCCAAGGATGCCCTCCCATTACTTAGGCCAAACTGCGAGAAGACTCAAGATCTGATTCAAGAATCTATGGTCACCATTTGTTCACATACTTCCTACCTTGAAACATCACACACCATGCTGCTAATTTAAGTAACCAACATTTCATAAGTTAATACAATTTTCAATAATCAGTCACAACGTTGACTGAGTATCGACTGGCATAATATTTATGTACGTAAACTGTGTCTATTCATTTGTCTGATATACAGTATACGATGGAAATGGAAATGAATATACGGCTTGTTGGCCTGGAGACCCCATCTGCAGTTGTTCACCTGGTTTTTCTATTTGACGCCACTTCAACGATATGCACTTCCGTGTGAAGAGGATGATATGAAATGATTAGGACAACATGAACACAGTCCCACAACAAAAGAGATCTCCAACTAAGCCTGGAATCAAACATGAGACCCAGTGGTCTAGAGGCAGTAATGGTAACCATTAGACCATGAGCAGTAGACACTAATGACTGCACTGCAACTTACCAGCAGTGTCATAATATCTACTGTCACAATGTTTGTATATGCAGACCTGTCCCTTATAATAATTTTTAACTGATTTTGTCTTTTACAGTATTTAAGAGAATTCCAATTTCCATAATACTTTTGTAAAGAAATGTTTTTCTTCGTTTGCTTATATTAGTTATGAATAATACTTACTCAATATGTACTGCATATACTGAATATATATATTGTAACGTTTATGTACATATTGTAACTTCTGTAACTATTGTAACTTATAAAGTTGTTTGCGCTTTTTGTGTAGGCCACCACCACCTTAAGGAATTTTCTCCACAACGAAAAACAGCCAATATCACATGTAAAACATAAGCCATAGGTGAACAGCCTTCTGATGACAAACGTATATGATCGAAAGCAGTAACACTGCTATTCTTCCTTAACAGATGGATATATATTCGTAAGTATTAGTTTTAATGAAGAGAATGATGTTTTTGCGCTTATGTGTGTTAGTGAAAGATTTAAATCTTTGCAGGAAATTGATTATATAGATTTTTTGACGATCCTTGTTAAGTAAAAAGGTTGCTACAGCTGCATATGTCTTCATGAAACAATCATTTTTGTCTTCTTTTGAAGAAATAGTTCATTTTCTTCCATAGAGAAACCAGACAGCTGAAAAATTTTTTGTATATAAAGGACAAATTGTATGGTTTACAAAATATTTGATTTATCGTTACTTGTGTAGTGAGTAACAATGCTGCAATAAATTAGAAGTGTATGACATGTATTAGCTCATCTCCAGAACATAGTGCAGTTTACCCTGTCTGACTAAAGCCAGCCTCTAATCTTTATAAGTGAGTCCGTCAACATTATATGTGCGCATTTAATAATTGAGTTAATCAGTCAGACTATCACATGTGGCTTAAACACCCTAAATTTGATGAAAGCAGTAATATGTGTACGATGTTACTGAGGTCTCTTGAAGCACTGAGATCACTCCATATGACAAAATTCAGTGCTCTGCCAAAAAAACATTCATACGGTCTTTTTCTGAAATCTCTGTATGTCTTTTTTTGAGAAATATTTCGTGAGCCTAATTCTGTAATAATTCAGTGAATACCTTCGAACTGTAGTAGGAGGCCAGAACGAAATGTTATGTTGTGAGTTATCTGCAGAATTTATTACAACTGTACTGAGATGGTGAAAGATAGTAAATGTCAAAATATTAGTGTTTGATGGAACGCTCATTTTCAGTGTACTCTTCCCTTACATACAGAAGATGAAAAACTAATTTTTACACAAACATGCCATGTGTAACATGACAAAAGGAACAGTTGTCTAAAAGAATGGTGTCCATTCATAGGACACCCACCTTGCTCTTACACACATACACTTTATTTCAGCTGCCAAGACACCGAACTAATGAGCTTGATTTCAAGCCTGGAAAAATTCAAAATACTTCTCCAGAGGCAACATCTAGCAATTGCCCATAAATGGCAGGTTCCCTTATCTGTGAGACATACTTTTCAGGTGGAAGCCCAGATGTGGATGCAATGTTTGTTGCAAATGATGTTGAGTTCAAGTACTGTGAAAATACAAAATATTTTCTGTAAACAGAACTCCACAGGATTGTTTCTGTGCTGATAACAGCTATGTACTTAACGTCAACGAACCTTCATTTAACCTGATGTAATGGTATCTCTGACTCCAAGATCCTAGCTTGACCGAAACCGGTTGTCGATAAGTAAACACATATTACAGTTGCTTCTGATAGTTTCGTGATGCCGTTCGTGTGGAGAAAATAGTAGCAGCCTCTGGGTGTATGTGTTGTTGTTGTGGTCTTCAGTCCAAAGAATTGTTTGATGCTGCTTTCCATGCTACTCTATCCTGTGAAAGCTTCTTGATCTCCCAGTACCTACTGCAACCTACATCCTTCTGAATCTGATTACTGTATTCATCTCTTAGTCTCTCTCTACGATTTTTACCCTCCGCCCCCCTCCCCTATCCCCCCCCCCCCCCACACACACTTCTCCCTTGGTGTCTCAGTTGTGCCACAAATTTCTTTACTCTCCAGTTCTGTTCAGTATCTCCTCACTAGTTGCATGATCTACACTCCTAATCTTCAGCATTCCTCTACATTACTTCGCTTCAAAAGCCTGTACTCTCTTGTCTAAACAGTTAATCGTCCATATTTCACTTGCATACATGGCTACACTCTGTACAAATACTTTCAGAAAAGACTTCCTGACACGTAAATCTATTCTCGACGTCAATATATTTCTCTTCTTCAGAAACACTTTTATTACCATTGCCAGTCTACATTTTATATCCGCCCTATTTCGTCCATTATCAGTTATTTTGCTGCCCAAATAGCAAAGCTCATCTATTATTTTTAGTGTCTCGCTTCCTAATGTAATTCCCTCAGCGTCACTTGATTTAATTCGACTACATTCCACTATCCTTGTTTTGCTTTTCTTAATGTACATCTTATATACTCTGTTCAAGACACTGACCATTCCACTCAACCGCTCTTTCATTCCTTTACTGTCTCTGACAGAATTACAGTGTCATTGGCAAATCTTAAGGTTTTTATTTCTTCTCCCTGGATTTTAATTCCTACTCCAATTTTTTTTCTTTTGTTTCCTTAACTGCTTGCTCAGTGTACAAATTGAATAACGTAGGCGATATCATACATCCATGTCTCACTCCCTTCTCAACTACTGCTTCCCTTTCATGTTCCTCGACTCTTATAACTGCTATCTGTTGTAAACAGCCTTTCGTTCCCTGTATTTCACTCCTGATACTGTCAGAATTCCAAAGAGAGTATTCCAGTCAACATTACCAAAAGCTTTCTCTAAGTCTACAAATGCTACAAATGTAGGTTTGCCTTTCCTTATCCTACCTTGTAAGAGAAGTCGTAAAGTCATTACTGTCTCATGTGTTCCTACATTTCTTCAGAATACAAGCTAGTCAATCAGTTTCTCCATTCTTCTGCACAGAATTCGCATTAATATTTGGCAGCCATTACTTAGTAAAATGATCGTTCGATAATATTCACACTTGACAGTATTCGCTTTTTTCTGGTACTGAAATTATCACATTCTTCTTGAAGTCTTACGGTATTTCGCCTGTCTCATACAACTCGCTCACCAGACGGAAGAGATCTGACACGGCTGGATCTCATAACGCTGTCAGTAGCTCTTATGGAATGCTGTCTACTCCCGGAGCCTTGTTTCGACTTAGGTCTTTCAGTGCTCTGTCAAATTCTTCTAATAGTATCAAGTTTCCCATCTCATTTTCATTTACCTCCTCTTCCATTTCCATAATATTGCCCTCAACTACATCTCCCTTATGAAGGCCCCCTTATACTCCTTCAACTTTTCAGCTTGCACTTCATTGCTTAAGACCGGTTTTCTATCTTGGTTCTCTTTCCTCCAAAGGCCTCTTTAATTTTCCTGTGGGCAGTATCTGTCTTTTCCCTGGTGATTTACGCTTCTATATCCTTACATTTATCCTCTAGCCATTCCTGCTTAGGTTTAAGCACTTACTGCCAGTCTCATATTTTAGACGTTTGTATTTTTTTCGCCCACTTCATTTAGTGCAGTTTTGTATTTTCTCCTTTCATCAATTAAATTCAATATCTCTTGTGTTCCCCACGGATTTCTACTAGGCCTCGTCTTTTTGTCTATTTGGTCCTCTGCTGCCTTCACTATTTCATCCCTCAAGGCTACCGTTCTTCTTTTACTGTATTCTTTTCGCCTATTTTTGTCAATCATTCCCTAGTGCTCCCACTGAAACCCTCAACAACCTTGAATTTCCTCCTTTTTTGCAATTTCTTCAGTTTTAATCTATAGTTCATAACATATAATTGTGATCAGAGTCCACATCTGCGTCTGGAAACGTCTCACAATTTAAAACTTGGTTCCTAAATCTTTGTCTTACCTTTATATAACCAATCTGAAACCTTCCTGTGTCCCGTGGCCACTTCCACGTATACAACCCTCTTTCATGATTTTTAAAGCAAGTGTTATCCGTGATTAAATTATGCACCGTGAAAAATTCTACCCTGCGGCTCCCTCTTTCATTCCTTTCCCCAGTCCATGTTCACCTATGTTTTCCTTTTCCTACTATCGAATTCTAGTCCCAGTGGCTATTAAATTTTCGTTTCCCTTAACAATGTGAGTAATTTCTTTTATCGCATCATACAATTGTCCCATCTCTTCATCACCTGCGGAGCTAGTTGGCATATAAATTTGTACCACTGTGGTGGATGTGGAATTTGTGTCTATCTCGGCTACTGTAATGCATTCACTGTACTGTTCATAGTAGCTTGCTTGCGTCCCTAGTACCAGTACAGCAAGGCTGTTTGGTTGATGTTACGAGGGCAGAACAGTCTATAATCCAGATTGTTGCCCCTGCAACTACTGAAAAGGCTGCTGCCCCTCTTCAGGAACCTCACGTTTGTCTGGCCTTTCAACAGATGTATCTCCATTGCGGTTGCTCCTACGGTGCGGCTATCTGTATCTCTGAGTCATGCAAGCCCCCACATCAATGACAAGGTCCATGGTTCATGGAGGGAGGGGGCGTATGTATATGTAATAAATATGCAGTGTAATTAGGGGATTTGATGGGGTAGTTGATGTTGTGGGTATTGTCGGTTACAATTACATTACTGTACAAAAATTAGTATGATCATCTATTGAAAAGAATTTTCTAGTGCAACACCAAGAATATTTTTGTAATCAAACTATTAATTTTATACAGACAAAGACGTTTCTTCTTAAAAGAAATTGTACCGTGGACTTCCATTCAAAATGAAGAACATTTCCTCAGTCAAGCCATGGCTTGTCCCACCATTTTAATGTGAGCTGTGGTTTGTATGCTCCAGAACTTTCCAACAATGCACTGGAACAAATAAATACTGGGTGATCAGAAAGTCAGTATAAATTTGAAACCATGGAATAATGTAGATAGAGAGGTAAAAATTGACACACATGCTTGGAATGACATGGGGTTTTACTAGAACCAAAAAAAGTTCACAAAATGTCCGACAGATGGCGCTGGACAGCCAAACGTTAGTGACTGCCCATGACAATCGTGTATAAAAGGAGCTGTAATGAGAGAGAGAATCACATGCGCCAGCAGTCGCAGCATGATGACGTTACATGAAAAGGCGCTTTTAGTGAAACTGTATTATCAGAATGGGGAATGTGCTAGTTCAGCGTTATGCAGCTGTGGCGAGAATGATTTCGAAGTTCGAAGCCACGGGTTGTTTAGACGATAGACCCCGTAGTGGCCGACCGAGCACAAGGCGTAATGCTGCTGAGACAGTTCAGGAAGAAATGGAGACTGTAGCGGGTTCGTCTACGCGCGGGGAATTCAGCGCTCGTGCAGTCGCACGTCGCACCAGCATTCCATATACTACTGTTTGGCTGGCACTTAGGCGTACCCTCCGATGCTATCCGTACAAAATCCATCGGCATCATAAACTGTTACCTGGCGATTTAGTGAAGCGGATGGCATTTGCGGTGTGGGCGTTTCAAAAATAGAGGAAGATGACGATTGGTTGAGTAACGTGTTGTGGACCGACGAAGCTCATTTCACGCTCCGAGGGTCTGTCAACGCCACAACTGCGGAATTTGGGCTACCGAAAATCCTAGAACTGTCGTGGAAACTCCACTGCACGACGAGAAAGTCACGGTATGGGTTGGATTTACCACATCTACCGTTATCGGGCCTTGTTTCTTCGAGGAAATGCGTGATTCTGGTTTTTGTAACTGCTACCATGACGGTTGAGAGGTACGCCGATATTTTGCAGAATCGCATCATTCCCAGCCCGGCTGATAAACACCTGCTGGAACGTACCATGTTTATGCAGGATCGCGCTCCACCCCATATTGCTAGACGCGTGAAAGACCTCTTGCGCGCGCCGTTTGGTGATGATCGTGTGCCCAGCCGCCACTTTCATGATGCTTGGCCTCCCAGGTCGCCAGACCTCAGTCCGTGTGATTATTGGCTTTGTGGTTACCTGAAGTCGCAAGTGTATCGTGATCGACCGACATCTCTAGGGATGCGGAAAGACAACATCCGACGCCAATGCGGACATGCTTTACAGTGCTGTTCACAACATTATTGCTCGACTACAGCTATTGTTGAGGAATGATGGTGGACATATTGAGCATTTCCTGTATAGAACATCATCTTTGCTTTGTCTTACTTTGTTATGCTAGTTATTGCTATTCTGATCAGATGGCGCGCCATCTGTCGGACATTTTTTGAACTTTTGTATTTTTTTTTATTCTAATAAAACCCCATGTCATTCCAAGCATGTGCGTCAATTTTTACCTCGCTATCTACATTATTCCGTGGTTTATTAAGTTTTCAAATTTATACTGACTTTTTGATCACCCGGTATATTATGGCAGAGAAAGTTTAGACGCTGAATGATGCAACTGTTGTTGCAGAAAAGTTCAAATAACAGGCAAAGCTCGATTCTTGTTACTGATTCACCCCATCAGCTCACTGAGACGCTGTATGGCTTCAGGATGAGCAGTTATAACCAAAGCCCAGCCAGGAGTGCGCATCACCCGGTAGAGATTGCTTCTGATGAAAAACACCGCACGGTCCCACAGCATGTCGCAGGAGAACAGCAAGGCGTTGGCTGCGGTTTCTGCGGCGTTGTCCACATCCAACTGGCTGGCGATGTGGGCCTCGCACTGTCGCTTTAGCTGCTGGAGCTGGAATTTGTCAGCAGCTATCAGCAAGTCCCACGGCATGTCCTTGAGAGCCGGCGCCACACCCGTGTACATAAACAGCAGAACCTGCTTCAGTGCTTCGGTCTTCACATCGGTGATCTGCACAAAGCCTTCCTTTGCTTCCTTCGTGTGAGGCTGCAGCAGGGCAGCGAAGTAAGGGCTCCGCACAGACAGTAGTGACCTGTGTGCCTTCAGAACCGAGCCTTCTGTGTGCAGCTCGAAGTCTGTGTGGACTTCTTCACTGTACATCTCACCTACAGCCCTCGCAACATCAGACTGGTGTTCTGCTGTGTCTGCTGTGGGCAGCTCGTCGTGAACAATGCATCGCATGCAAACTTCACACTGCAGTGTTATCTCATCTTCGCTGTTGTCCTCTCCTATAAAGTCTGCTTTCCTAACGAGCTGCATTCCGGAGGAGTTTCCTTCTCCCATTTCGTACCATTTACATGGAAACACTTCTCGTTTTTCACCACTTGGAAGAATCTCGTCAGCTTTCAGTTTCGCTCTCAATAGCTTTTCCGGTTCACACTTTTCGAGCAAAAACTGCAAAAAAAGTTCATTGTTTTTCTTTGTAAGAACCATGCACCATTTACTGAAATTCTGGTGGGTGAACGAAATGGACTTAATTTCGGCTGTTCCTTCTAGTGTCTTCAGTCCCCTCACAGTCCAGGTTTTAACAAAAGTGTAGTCCTCAAAGTTTGTACCATTCGAGTCCTTTAGAACGGTTGGTGTACCAGTTGCTACTTCTGCAATATAAATTGTTCTGCAACTTCCTCCTGCAACAAACAGATGTCATCAAATGATTTTGAACATTTTATCATGTCCTCTGTCATAAATATCTATTATAATGCATCTCTACGTAATTATTTCCCAATTAAGACATATACAGGGTGTTACAAAAAGGTACGGCCAAACTTTCAGGAAACATTCCTCACACACAAATAAAGAAAAGCTGTTATGTGGACATGTGTCCGGAAACGCTTAATTTCCATGTTGGAGCTAATTTTAGTTTTGTCAGTATGTACTGTACAACCTTCCACCTACGCTCAATGGAGCACGTTATCATGATTTCATACGGGATACTCTACCTGTGCTGCTAGAACATGTGCCTTTACAAGGACGACACAACGTGTGGTTCATGCACGATGGAGCTCCTGCACATTTCAGTCGAAGTGTTCGTACGCTTCTCAACAACAGATTCGGTGACCGATGGATTGGTAGAGGCAGACCAATTCCATGGCCTCCACGCTCTCCTGACCTCAACACTCTTGACTTTCATTTATGGGGGCATTTGAAAGCTCTTATCTATGCAACCCCTGTACCAAATGTAGAGACTCTTCGTGCTCGTATTGTGGTCGGCTGTGATATAATACGCCATTCTCCAGGGCTGCATCAGCGCGTGAGGGATTCCATGCGACGCAGGGTGGGTGCATGTATCCTCGCTAACGGAGGACATTTTGAACATTTCCTGTAACAAAGTGTTTTAAGTCACGCTGGTGCGTTCTGTTGCTGTGTGTTTCCATTCCATGATTAATGTGATTTGAAGAGAAGTAATAAAATGAGCTCTAACATGGAAAGTAAGCGTTTCCGGACACATGTCCACATAACATATTTTCTTTCTTTGTGTGTGAGGAATGTTTCCTGAAAGTTTGGCCGTACCTTTTTGTAACACCCGAAATATTTTTGTAATGAAACATGCAATTCTTTCGTTATTTCCGCACACATTCCAGCTGTACAGCTAAATTCAGTAGTGATGAAAAAGTTATTCAATAGCTGCATCGGCTCATTTCGTAAATAAAACCCCTACGTCATTTATGAAATTAATGTGTACTCCATGAAGTTCGTTGTGTCCTATAAGCCACCAGTGTCACTGACGAGTCACTGAATGCCAATAAATATGTCAACTTTCTAACTTATCGATTTATCACTTTATATCGTACAGCTAAACACCTTTCGCACGTGCTATTGATGAAGGTGAATATATGTACTGCTGTCTTAAATTGACCATTTTTATAATTCATTAGCATCATGAAAATTTCTACTATTAGATGTTGGTACACTGTGTGAGAGGCTGAATGCTAGTCAGTGTATGTATTGTAAAATTGTATGCTGTATGTAACTCCTTAACTTGTAAAGCCTGTTACTAAGTCACTTGAGTTGAGGTAGGAAAAATGTTCAGACATAGTTCTTTAGATAAACTGGGTATTTTCTGGATACTATTCAGTCATTTATACGACAACCTATTCTTTTACAAATATCGAAATTGTTTTAAAATGAAAATAAAATAAACTTTCCTTCGAAAAAAATGCTTTCAGAGCTCGTTGGTACCACAGTTTACATAATTTGGGAAGTTATCTACTAAGCTACTGTTGGAAAATTTCAGTCATTACTGCTCGTCTTGAACTGCTTTAACGGTCTAAATGAATGGTCGTACCTAAGTAACTCGCCACAGAGTATTAAACACACATGGCGTTATGAGAAACATTTAACAGAAATTTGCTCAACTGTTACAGAATAGAGTTTTTATTTGCCATTCATCTGTATAAATTATATTTATTTGACCGGTTTCGGTTGTTTAAGCATTCATCAACTGGAGCCAAAAAATATGAGATGTTGGTTTAGAAATGCACATTTCTCATAGAAGACGTTTTCATGCGCCGAATGTAGCATTGGGTAAACGTAAAATGCAACATAATAAGATTTTGACAAATTCTTAAAAAGAACTCTTGCACTCCTCCAGTACTTCATCTCCTACCTTCCAAGTTACAAGAACTTCTGCTGCATTCCTTGCCGAATTAACGCTCCTGGTAGAAAGGGTCTTGGGGAGTCATGTGCTAGCTACAGTCTAGGTGATTATTTTCAGAATGAATTTTCACTCTGCAGCGGAGTGTGTGCTGATATGAATCTTCTTGGCAGATTAAATCTGAGTGGCGGATCAGGACTGGAACGTGGGACATTTGCCTTTCGTGGGCAAGTGCTCTACCTACTGAGCTATCCAAGCACGACTCCTGATCTGCCATTACAGCCTTACTTCCACCAGTACCTTATCTCCTACCTTCCAAACTAGGTTGGAGTCCTGGCCCGGCACACAGACTTAATCTGCCAGGAAGTTTCATATCAGCGTACTTTTCCCCACAGGGTGACGACTGATTCTGTCACAACGTTGTTCCAAATCTAAGTCCTGTGCTTCTCACAATGAAAATATTTATAAAGTTTGCCACACCTGTGGCACTGTGCGAGGTTACGTGGGTGGACGAGTTGTCTACTTACGGGCTTGACTCCACTTTCAGTGGTCCACAGTGGCTGTGAACAGCTGGCGCCCGCATCTGCTTCGAGTACCTATACCCATCTTTTTAATGCATTTACAATCGGGACTTTGCAGTGACCTGATAATTTTCCACTGGGAAAGGATCTTTTCCTAAGTAAAGCCCAGTAAAAGTGTCTCCTTTGTTCCATTTCTCTGGCGCGTCGCGTATCCGGCACTGTCGATTGCGACTTGTAACAGGCTATTACAAATGATTGAAGCGATTTCATAAATTCACTGTAGCTCCATTCATTGACATATGGTCACGACACACTACAGATACGTAGAAAAACTCATAAAGTTTTGTTCAGCTGAAGCCGCACTTCAGGTTTCTGCCGCCAGAGCGCTCGAGAGCGCAGTGAGACAAAATGGCGACAGGAGCCGAGAAAGCGTATGTCGTGCTTGAAATGCACTCACATCAGTCAGTCATAACAGTGCAACGACACTTCAGGACGATGTTCAACAAAGATCCAGCAACTGCTAACTCCATTCGGCGATGGTATGCGCAGTTTAAAGCTTCTGGATGCCTCTGTAAGGGGAAACCAACGGGTCGGCCTGCAGTGAGCGAAGAAACGGTTGAACGCATGCGGGCAAGTTTTCACGCGTAGCCCGCGGAAGTCGAAGAATAAAGCAAGCAGGGAGCTAAACGTACCACAGGATGGTGCTCCACCGCACTTCCATCACGATGTTCGGCATTTCTTAAACAGGAGATTGGAAAACCGATGGATCGGTCGTGGTGGAGATCAGGATCAGCAATTCATGTCATGGCCTCCACGCTCTCCCGACTTAACCCCATGCGATTTCTTTCTGTGGGGTTATGTGAAAGATTCAGTGTTTAAACCTCCTCTACCAAGAAACGTGCCAGAACTGCGAGCTCACATCAACGATGCTTTCGAACTCATTGATGGGGACATGCTGCGCCGAGTGTAGGAGGAACTTGATTATCGGCTTGATGTCTGCCGAACCACTAAAGGGGCACATATCGAACATTTGTGAATGCCTAAAAAAACTTTTTGAGTTTTTGTATGTGTGTGCGAAGCATTGTGAAAATATCTCAAATAATAAAGTTATTGTAGAGCTGTGAAATCGCTTCAATCATTTGTAATAACCCTGTATTTCTGTTTCCGTCTGGTTCGGCCTGCGCAGGCGCTGAGGCGGCCGCTGCCCTCTGGAGCGTCTTTCGCGGGGGCCGCGCGCACTGGGCTCGGCAGTTGGATTCGCACCGAGCTGGCGGTGTTTTGCCTTCCGCCCCGGCACGCAGGTGTGGTCTCGTTGTTGGCGGGCCTCGTTGATTTGGCCGTTGGGCGGTGTGGCGTGTCGGTGACGTGCTGTAGTGGACGACTGATGGATCCCCGCACGCGATCGCTCGAGGTTCTCCGCCTCTGAAAAGGGTGCCACGATATCGCTTGTGTTTCCGCACCCAGGAGTTGTACGGACTGCAGGGCAGGCTTTCTGCGTGTTTGCTCTGTCCTGTATGCGTGGCGGGGTTCGTTTCACCTTACTTCATCTTACTTCAGCTGTTGTTTATATTTTCTGCGTGATTCCGTTTTGGCCGCAGTCTAGGTGTCGAGTTTTCTGCCGGTGTGTGCCCGGTCGTCGCCCCCGTTTTCCCGCCCGGGGGGCAGCCGTATCTGTTGGTGGGAATTATTTGGCAGTGTGTGTTTTGCGTGGACCCAGTGTGCTCACGCGCCCTGATTCTGAGTTGAAATTACTGCAAGGAAGCAAATGTTGGGCCTTGCCGTACGTATATTTATTATTTGAGCTAGTCATGTACGTGTTGTTGTGTTAAGGGTTTTAGGACATTTTTAATTGATATACCTTTTGGAAATTTTATCACCTTTTGAAAGAAGGTATAGGAAGGAGTAACTTCGACTGAAAATTTAATTGTAAATTATACATTTGTGCTTCACATTATAAAATTTAACTGTATTACGTGAAAGTATGTGGTTTTCTCCACAATGATTATTTGTTAATGTATCAAATTGTAAACAGTTTGTTTGGCAGTGATTCAAACGACACAAATAAGTTTCTCTGTTCACCTGTGGCATATAACATTTTTATTACCCCATATTGTAAGCAGCTTGATTTGTTTGTGTCACTGTGATTTGTAAGCCACAGTGTAATATATTACAATTAATTAATTGTTTTGGGGAAATAAACCGTGAATTGTATGTCCCCTTTTCATTAACCGAATCCCATCCAAATCGTCCGCTCATTCTTAACTATTGAAAAAAAAAAGAAAACCCGAATATAATTTTTTGAAAGAAGTGACTCGTGCGCCTGTGTGCTCCAAACGGATAATTCAGGAATGGATTGTGGCTGAAATGTTTATGATACAATAGACAAAAGATACACCATACCTTCAACTTCTAGGTTGTACAACATACTAAAAATGCAAGACTATAAGTCAACACAGATACACAATCTACATATTTTCTGCAGAATTATACACAACTTTGCTTTTTGCCAAAATACCCTCCTGGAAATTGAAATAAGAACACCGTGAATTCATTGTCCCAGGAAGAGGAAACTTTATTGACACATTCCTGGGGTCAGATACATCACATGATCACACTGACAGAACCACAGGCACATAGACACAGGCAACAGAGCATGCACAATGTCGGCACTAGTACAGTGTATATCCACCTTTCGCAGCAATGCAGGCTGCTATTCTCCCATGGAGACGATCGCAGAGATGCTGGATGTAGTCCTGTGGAACGGCTTGCCATGCCATTTCCACCTGGCGCCTCAGTTGGACCAGCGTTCGTGCTGGACGTGCAGACCGCGTGAGACGACGCTTCATCCAGTTCCAAACATGCTCAATGGGGGACAGATCCGGAGATCTTGCTGGCCAGGGTAGTTGACTTACACCTTCTAGAGCACGTTGGGTGGCACGGGATACATGCGGACGTGCATTGGCCTGTTGGAACAGCAAGTTCCCTTGCCGGTCTAGGAATGGTAGAACGATGGAAATGGTTCAAATGGCTCTGAGCACTATGGGACTTAACATCTATGGTCATCAGTCCCCTAGAACTTAGAACTACTTAAACCTAACTAACCTAAGGACAGCACACAACACCCAGCCATCACGAGGCAGAGAAAATCCCTGACCCCGCCGGGAATCGAACCCGGGAACCCGGGCGTGGGAAGCGAGAACGCTACCGCACGACCACGAGATGCGGGCTAAGGTAGAACGATGGGTTCGATGACGGTTTGGATGTACCGTGCACTATTCAGTGTCCCCTCGACGATCACCAGTGGTGTACGGCCAGTGTAGGAGATCGCTCCCCACACCATGATGCCGGGTGTTGGCCCTGTGTGCCTCGGTCGTATGCAGTCCTGATTGTGGCGCTCACCTGCACGACGCCAAACACGCATACGACCATCATTGGCACCAAGGCAGAAGCGACTCTCATCGCTGAAGACGACACGTCTCCATTCGTCCCTCCATTCACGCCTGTCGCGACACCACTGGAGGCGGGCTGCACGATGTTGGGGCGTGAGCGGAAGACGGCCTAACGGTGTGGGGGACCGTAGCCCAGCTTCATGGAGACGGTTGCGAATGGTCCTCGCCGATACCCCAGTAGCAACAGTGTCCCTAATTTGCTGGGAAGTGGCGGTGCGGTCCCCTACGGCACTGCGTAGGATCCTACGGTCTTGGCGTGCATCCGTGCGTCGCTGCGGTCCGGTCCCAGGTCGACGGGCACGTGCACCTTCCGCCGACCACTGGCGACAACATCGATGTACTGTGGAGACCTCACGCCCCACGTGTTGAGCAATTCCGCGGTACGTCCACCCGGCCTCCCGCATGCCCACTATACGCCCTCGCTCAAAGTCCGTCAACTGCACATACGGTTCACGTCCACGCTGTCGCGGCATGCTACCAGTGTTAAAGACTGCGATGGAGCTCCGTATGCCACGGCAAACTGGCTGACACTGACGGCGGCGGTGCACAAATGCTGCGCATCTAGCGCCATTCGACGGCCAACACCGCGGTTCCTGGTGCGTCCGCTGTGCCGTGCGTGTGATCATTGCTTGTACCGCCCTCTCGCAGTGTCCGGAGCAAGTATGGTGGGTCTGACACACCGGTGTCAATGTGTTCTTTTTTCCATTTCCAGGAGTGTATGATCAGTCAGAGTAAACAGGGAGTGGTTAGCTATATTCACTTAGTCATTTGGTAGAAGCTTCTTTTCAGCCGTTGTTCTGTGTATGTGATAATGTTCCTATGAGGTTAGAAGGCGCCTTTCACTGTTTATTCTATTTTCATGTCTTTCTCTCTTCTGTATTTACACTTAAATAATATTCCGCAGGCCACCGTATGCAGCGTGGCCGAGACTACCCTTTTCCGCTAGTAGTCATTTCCTTTTCTCTTCCACTCGCAAACAGGGCGAGGGAAAAACGACTATCTACTGACCTGTGTAAGTGCCCTAATTTCTCTGATCTTATCTTCAGGGTCCTTAGGCGAAATATAGGGTGGCAGCAGTAGAATGGTTCTGCAGTCCCTTTCAAATGCCGGTTCTCTAAATTTTCTCAATAGTGTTCGTCGCAAAGATCGTCGCCTTCCACCCAGAGATTCCCATTTGAGTTCCCAAAGCGTCTCCTTCATACGTGCATGCTGTTCGATCCTACCGGTAACAAATCTAGCAGCCCACCTCTGAACTGCTTCGATGTCTTCCTTTAATCCTACCTGGTGCAGATCCCAAACATATGGGCAGAACTCAAAAGTGGGTCGTACTATAATCCGTTCATCTTAAGAAAAACCCGATGTAAGCATTGCACTATGTATTCTCCCGCATTTGCTGGAATCTCAATGGATTTCCGTTTTACGTGGGACTGCAGCGACGCTGTCTCGAGTACTGTCAAGTACGGTAATAAGGGTACTACCGTGCTGTGCGTTACACGTACATCGACTTAGCGATAATACGGGACAACAGCTTTACCGGCGCATTTAACTTGGACAGCGCTGGCCGGTCAGCTGGTACAGCTAGCCTGCAGTGACGTGGCCAGCTGCAGTTCACACGTGAAAAGAGACGAACAGAGGAACAATGCGGCTACGAATGTCATTTAATTTTTAAGCAGAATGAAATAATACACTGCGAATCTCCCACTATACGCTCCTTCGACGACTAGACGGAAACCGGAACACGTTATCGTTTTAGCTAACGTACTACGAGGTGCATTCAAGTTCTAAGGCCTCCGATCTTTTTTTCTAATTAACTACTCACCCGAAATCGATGAAACTGGCGTTACTTCTCGACGTAATCGCCCTGCAGACGTACACAGTTTTCACAACGCTGACGCCATGATTCCATGGCAGCGGCGGAGGCTTCTTTAGGAGTCTGTTTTGGCCACTGGAAAATCGCTGAGGCAATAGATGCACGGCTGGTGAATCTGCGGCCACGGCGAGTGTCTTTCATTGTTGGAAAAAACCAAAAGTCACTAGGAGCCAGGTCAGGTGAGTAGGGAGCATGAGGAATCACTTCAAAGTTGTTATCACGAAGAAACTGTTGCGTAACGTTAGCTAGATGTGCGGGTGCGTTGTCTCGGTGAAACAGCACACGCGCAGCCCTTCTCGGACGTTTTTGTTGCAGTGCAGGAAGGAATTTGTTCTTCAAAACATTTTCGTAGGATGCACCTCTTACCGTAGTGCCCTTTGGAAAGCAATGGGTAAGGATTACGCCCTCGCTGTCCCAGAACATGGACACCATCATTTTTCAGCGCTGGCGGTTACCCGAAATTTTTTTGGTGGCGGTGAATCTGTGAGCTTCCATTGAGCTGACTGGCGCTTTGTTTCTGGATTGAAAAATGGCATCTACTTCTCATCCATTGTCACAACCAACGAAAAGAAAGTCCCATTCATGCTGCCGTTGCGCGTCAACATTGCTCGGCAACGTGCCACACGGGCAGCCGTGTAGTCGTCCGTCAGCATTCGTGGCACCCACCTGGATGACACTTTTCGCATTTTCAGGTCGTCATGCAGGATTGTGTGCACAGAACCCACAGAAATGCCAACTCTGGAGGCGATCTGTTCAACAGTCATTCGGCGATCCCCCAAAACAATTCTGTCCACTTTCTCGATCGTGTCGTCAGACCGGCTTGTGCGAGCCCGAGGTTGTTTCGGTTTGTTGTCACACGATATTCTGCCTTCATTAAACTGTCGCACCCACGAACGCACTTCCGACACATCCATAACTCCATCACCACATGTCTCCTTCAACTGTCGATGAATTTCAATTGGTTTCACACCACGCAAATTCAGAAAACGAATGATTGCACGCTGTTCAAGTAAGGAAAACGTCGCCATTTTAAGTATTTAAAACAGTTCTCATTCACGCCACTGGCGATAAAATTCCATCTGCCGTACAGTGCTGCCATCTCTGGGACGTACTGACAATGAACGCGGCCTCATTTTTAAACAATGCGCATGTTTCTATCTCTTTCCAGTCCGGAGAAAAAAAATCGGAGGTCTTAGAACTTGAATGCACCTCGTATTGTAATTAAAAACAAGAATGATGAAAATTCCCGACTTAACCATAGGGTGATTTTTCTGCATAAGCTGTGTGCAACGTAAGAGAGTATTGAAGGATTTCACCGTATAGCTAGATATTGAATCCACTGAAGGTATTACTTACAGTCAGTCGTCTGGCAATCCCTTAGCTCCTTCCTTATCCGAATCCGAGAAATAGATTTCGGTTCTTGAAGTGTCACCCGCTACGTTGATAAAGAGCCTATCAACAACAGAATCCAGGAAGCCAATCAAGCGCAACATTTTCTATTCTTCATTTATGACGAGCCGTGCTATATCCCACCATCGTTCCGATGTGACTTACGAAATAACTGCGTGCGTTAGTTCCAGTACGTCTGGCAGCTTAACGGTCTGTTTATTTCTCGGGCCAAATCCAGCAGCTTGGCTCCAGATCAGTTCTGTTGGATTCATATTGTAATGGTACAGTAGCAAACGTAAAAATGAAGCATTTGTATGATGCGCTCGATGCTATGAAAATGGTGTTTTTCATGTTTCTACGATACTTATCTACCTCTGTGGTATAAGACAATGGACATAGTCCAGATAAAGAGGATTTGGTTTTTCATTTCTGTCTTAAAAAATTAAATTGTTATGTTTTCTTAATTTAAACAACTTTTATGAACCGGAACAGTCATCCATAAAACATCGATTATAAGAATTTGTATTTGAAATGGAAACAGGAATTTTGCGTCCAATATGTAATTAGAAACAAGAAGATGTGCATTATTCATAAAAAATGATGATGTGTTTTGTAATTACGAGATGTAGGTATTTCAAATCGAACGAGAAAAAAGATTTTAGTGAGGAGATGTGAACCAACGCACGAATATCCACGGTCATAATCTGTTATGCTACCAACTGCGCTACAAGTTCAATTTCAGTTTCTTTATCAATTATGATACATGCTGGAAAAGTTCAAAGCCGATTATCTCTGTAAATTTATGAAAAACGATAAGAACAACCAGTTTCTCGGCACTTTTTAATAGTGTTCCACGCGCGTGTTTCACTACGAAACAGAAAACAGCCTCAGCCATTTTCATACTGCGCATTAACAGATCGACAATCTGAGTACAACGCTGCAGAGGCTGTGATTTTATATGATTATTGAAATAAAAACTACGTAGCTAAAGCGTGATTAAGCAAAACGTTGATAGCTGTTAATACATTTGAACTTCTTATATTTTCATTTAATGGAACTTAAGTAGGACCTACTTCCAAGAGCGTAACAACACTAGTGTATGTGTTCTACGGTTTCTGACCAATCATCGCGTTTGTATTTGTTTACATCAGGTTTATTCATATGATGAACGGATTATAGTGTGCTCTTGTAGTAAATTTGTGATTATTTTGTCTTTTGAGTCGCTTGATATGATCTTTGTACTGGGTGGCGAATTTCTGCTGGTTTGTCCTATGTAACTTCCATCACATGTGTCGCTTTGTGATAATATAGTCGTGCTATCTGGTTGACATTTGTGTCTTTAATTATTTTTGGAACGTATTTTTAGACTGAACTGTGTTTTAAATGCTATGTTTATGCATCTTCTGAAAATGTTTGTCACTTTATATGTAGGTTTGTGCTAGTATGTCATTGTGTACCATCTTGAATCTTCATCCTTGTCCTATTTCTCTCCTAAATATATAAATGAATAATGACAAAGGACAAGAAGATGAAAATAATAATAACGAGAAGAAGAAACAGCAAAAAATAAAAAAAATAAGAACAAAAGAATAAAAAAATAAAAAATAAAAAGGTACACATACACTCGTTCACTGCGTTTACATGCGACTCATTTTCCGAAAGACGAAAACTTAATTTCAGAACCGTTTTTCGCTGTCGTGTTTATATGTTAAGGCCTGAAGCGGTTTTGGTAGCCCAGTTAAATATGGCGTCTGGAAACCAGTTGGTCCAGTTCCTGTTTCAGACAACACAATCGTTACTTCTCTTCACTTAAATATTACAAGTAGCGTCATGCTCAGTCTAATGTTTCTGATTCTCATTCACTGCACATTAAGTCTATATCAACCGAATAGAAAACAAGACGTAACTTGACAACCCAAACACTTTTCAAAACTGGTTCCGTTTCTATGAGAACAAAAATCGATAGCGACATTGGAAAACTGGTAACTAGATTTCCAGAATGGATTCTGATGTCTTTACGTTACCGTCCAGAAGCGGTATTGGAAAATCGGTTTACATAATATTGTTTTGGGAGCCCCGAGTGCAGGGGGTGGCACACACACACACACACACACACACACACACACACACACAGACAGAACGACAGAACTTACATCAGAACATAAAACTACAAAGAACGAAACTTGTCTAGCTTGAAGGGGGAAACAAGATGGTGCTACGGTTGGCCCACTAGATGGCACTGCCATAGGTCAAACGGATATCAACTGCGTTTATTTTTTTAAATAGGAACCTCCATTTTTATTAGATATTCGTGTAGTATGTAAAGAAATATAAATGTTTTAGTTGGACCACTTTTTTCACTTTGTGATAGATGGCATTGTAAATAGTCACAAACGTATGGCTCACAATTTTAGACGAACAGTTGGTAACAGGTAAGTTTTTTAAATTAAAATACAGAATGTAGGTACGTTTGAACATTTTATTTCGGTTGTTCCAATGTGATACATGTACCTTTGGGAACTTATTTCTGAGAACGCATGCTGTTACAGCGTGATTACATGTAAATACCACATTAATGCAATAAATGCTCAAAATGATGTCCGTCAACCTCAATGCATTTGACAATGCGTGTAACGACATTCCTCTCAACAGCGAGTAGTTCACCTTCCGTAATGTTCGTCCATGCATTGACAATGCGCTGACGCATGTTGTCAGGCGTTGTTGGTGGATCACGATAGCAAATATCCTTCAACTGTCCCCCCAGAAAGAAATCCGGGAACGTCAGATCCAGTGAGCGTGCGGGCCATGGTATGGTGCTTCGACGACCAATCCACCTGTTATGAAATATGCTATTCAATACCGCTTCAATTGCACGCGAGCTGTGTACCGGACATCGATCGTGTTGGAAGAACATCACCATTCTGCCATGCAGTGGAACATCTTTTAGTAACATCGGCAGAACATTACGTAGGAAATCAGCAGAAATTGCACCATTTAGATTGCCATCGATAAAATGGGGGCCAATTAACCTTCCTCCCATAATGCCGCACCATACATTAACCCGCCAAGGTCGCTGATGTTCCACTTGTCGCAGCCATCGTGGATTTTCCGTTGCCCGATAGTGCATATTATGCCGGCTTACGTTACCGTTCGTCGCTAAATACAGCGCGTGCAAAAAACCTGTCATCGTCCCGTAATTTCTCTTGTGCCCAGTGGCAGAACTGTACACGACGTTCAAAGTCGTCGCCATGCAATTCCTGGTGCATAGAAATATGGAACAGGTGCACTCGATGTTGATGTAGCATTCAAAACACCGACGTTTTTGAGATTCCCGATTCTCGCGCAGTTTGTCTGCTACTGATGTGTGGATTAGCCGCGACAACAGCTAAAACACCTACTTGGGCATCATCATTTGTTGCAGGTCGTGGTTGACGTTTCACATGCGGCTGAACACTTCCTGTTTCCTTAAATAATGTAACTATCCAGCGAACGGTGCGGACACTTGGATGATGTCGTCCAGGATACCGAGCAGCATACATAGCACACGCCCGTTGGGCATTTTGATCACAATACCCATACATCAACACGATATCGACCTTTTCCGCAATTGGTAAACGCTCCATTTTAACACGGGTAATGTATCACGAAGCAAATACCGTCCGCACTGGCGGAATGTTACGTGATACTACGTACTTATATGTTTGTGACTATTACAGTGCCATCTATCACAAAGCGAAAAAAGTGGTCCAACTAAAACACTCATTTTTCTTTACGTACTACACGAATATGTAATAAAAAAATGGGGGTTCCTATTTTAAAAAACGCAGTTGATATCCGTTTGATTTATGGCAGCGCCATCTAGCAGGCCAACTATAGCGCCATCTGGTATCCCCCTTCAAGCTAGACGAGTTTCGTTCTTTGTAGTTTTTTCGTTTGACGCTTATTTCGTGATATATTGGGCCCGGTCACTATCAATGGACCACCCTGTATACAATCTAACAAAAAAACAACTGAAAGCAAAACCTGAGGAAGTTGGCAACGAATGACACTGTAGACACAGTAAACGGGAGTTAGAGTGCTATATTTTGAATCCATGACCACAAGAAAAACTGCAAGCTTTTAATCACTTTGCCACATGAGAGAAAGCTGTTTGGCTTACAAATAAATAAGGAGACAACTTCAGTGAACCGTTTTAAATCTCTAACCTATACAGGGTGTTTCCGTAAGATCGTGCAAAAATTTTATGGGACATAGAGGATACTCCAGTAAACAATTTGAGATAGGGAACCTAGGGTCAGAGAAGTTACCTTAAGGAGATAGTAGGAATGAAATCAAATAACAATGTACTTTTTTATTTACATTAGTTAACTGCAATTATCATCATTGACACAATTAACGTACCACTTGATCTGTATCTTACAAAATGTGCTGAAACTGACGGCCATCAATCTCAATTCAAGCATAGCATTGGCGAACTAGACTCTGATGCACCCTGACAAATATCTCTGATGTCTTTCGAATCAAATCACAGGCAGATACAATTCTGGCAACTAATTACATCTCCGTATCCACAGGGATCTCATACACGAGTGACTTAAGAACTCCCCATACGAAATAACCAAGAGGATTGAGGCCAGGTGACCTCGTAGACCATGGAGTAGGACCTCCCTTTACAATCCAGCGACCAAGAAATACTATACCGGTACTGCTTCATCGTATTGTACTGTATGTCTCTGAATAGCAGTGAATAATTAATGGGTCTGTTGTTGATTGATAGCACTTTCTGTAATGGGACGACAGACCCTTGAAAGGTCTCTGTTGGATTCCTTTCATGTTAATTTCTTAAATCTGTTGTCATTTACGGCATAAATTCCTCTTCTAAACTTACTGTGGTGTTTCTGACTATCTGGGAGGAGACTGAGCAGTGAAACGTGTTACTTTTACACATAAACAAGAACGATCTGTCACACTACTACACTTTAAAACACAGTTTATATGTAATTCATGTCACACAGTCTCATACGGAACCTACATCCGCTTTCTTTTATATACTGTACATGATAAGATACTGTCAACCCCTTTCCCTTCTGTGTGAGAGGATGAATGAGCAGATGTATTTCTAGTTGCATGCTGGATGGTAGCAGACAAGCCTGTCTGCTAGAGAACAGTAGGACCAACGTCGGAACAGGTAGCTACGCTTTCTAAAAGCAACGAGGTTTCTATCCTTAGTATGGTCCTGTCTGTCCCGTGTCATGTTGGTATAGGAAGCTGCCTCTCTGGCCGCTTCCGTTTGTATTTGTGAGCCACCCTCGGGAAGGGACCAGGTCAGTCTGTCCGTGGCGAGCGTCTGAAGTGGTAAGATCTCCGGCTAAGCGCGTGTCTGATAAGTCCGTAGGACAATGGATTTCTTAAGTTCAGCCTAACTGAAAATTTAATCACCTTTATTTCAGGTTTAGCTCTAAAATATCTAATGTTATCTTAAATTGAACGCAGTGTAATTCGAGTGTGAAGTTCAGAATATATTCCGGTAGTTGCTTTGTCACTACTTTATGAGTAAAGTGGAACCACGTGTTGATCAGTAACTCTAACTAGCATCATCAATCTTCAATGCGAATGTGCGTGAGATTATAACGTCTCGTCTTGACAATATTTTTCAATATAGCAACTTTTATTTATGTTCAACCCACGTGGGGTGTACTTTGTGAGACCAGTACCACGTGCTTATACAATTGTTTGACCCATCAGGTTAATAGTAAGACGATAGTAACCAGTTTGAGGTTTTTCTTTTGTAAATTGCTTTTCGATCTAATTTATTTTAATTATCGAAAATTATTGTGGAGTTACACTCTTTGTGTAAACCAAGTTGACCACTTGAAGCATGTGGTGTAATCATCAAAGTAGCCCTCAGCTACTCTTTTCGGGAAGATTTCACAGGGAGTTAGTATGAATTTAGTATACCAGTGTGTGGTAATTACATGACGGACAGGAGTGTGCTACGAACGTAATTTCTTTGGGTGAAAATTGAATTGGTTGGTTGTGGTTAATTTCCTCTTGCATATGTTTCAACGTTCTTCGTGTGCTATTTTATGAATGCAGTGTTGTATGCAGTCTCCCAATCTTGGCTCCATATTTGATGCGCTCCGTAAGATTAGAAACTCACATTTTCACAGTCCTAAATAAGGCACCAGCTTAGTTATGACTCACGTTTAATATGCTGAAATTTCAATGATCAACGTTAAAATAAATTTCCAAATATAAACTGATTTATTTGTTTTTATTTAAATTCTCTTTTATATATATATATATATATATATATATATATATATATATATATTATAAAGTCATGACTTTTAAAAGATTATAATTAATGTTAGTCTGGTTGGGAATTTGGTAAGCTAGACTGGATACCTGGTGAAACAGTTGCGCAGTAATGCAAGGTTAACTTCCCCAGACAGCTCACAGCTTTTAACCCGCTTTTATTGTCTATCAGCACCGCTTTCAGAACAAATTAAAGCAACAACGTTACACCCTTCTTATGGACAAATAAACAAAACCTGCATCATGACTTCCTGGTAATCAGTCTCGTCTTCCTTGTTTCCTTTCAGTAAATAATTTACATGAAAATAGACAGCACAGTACGTGTACACTTGTACGCATGTTAGTTGTAAATAAGCTGGAAAACAGAAATGCTAGACAAAGTGGTAGACAAGTTAACTTCCACATCTCCTAGCTTCTTCGACCCCAGGTTCCCTATCTCAAATTGTTCAGTGGAGCATTCTCTATGTCCTGTTACATTTTTGCACGCTCTTGCAGAAATACCCTTCACGTACAAACGATAACCTATAAGCACAAACGATAAAAATCGAGTAATATGTCAGGTCATCCATTGAAAATGCCTTGTAAACAAGGCGGAACGAGTCTGGCTGCACAAGTTAAACAAAAAGGTTAAAATGCAGCGCGCAAAAGGAGTTTTTCTTTTAAACTACTGCAATTTCTCCCGCTGTAGTTCGTTGGGCAGGTCTGTCATACATTCGCACTGACTAAACACACCCATGATCGTAATCTCCCAGCATACAGAGCAATTTGTCGAATGTTAACATCCAAAACATGCGTCACATATTATCTCCCTCACTGTCCAGAATCACCAACATATCATGGATAAGAATATGCCAAAGAACGCTAGAAAAACTCAAAAGTAATGAAGTACAACCCTTGCATTGCACAACAGTGACTGTAGAGAAAAAATATTGTAGGCATACGTGACTTTCTAATAAATTCAGGTAGTCACACTTTTAAAATATATCTGGAGAAATAGAAATATGAACAATAATGTAAATAGGCAATATCCATACTGCAAACACCATAACTTAAACAGAAAAATACTGAAAGTATGTATGTTAAACACACTGCACATACAACATATTCTAATGCACTTGTACAAATAACACAAAGATAACAACAAAGAAACTGACATATTGTCTTTTCACATACAGTATTCTCTCAAAAGGACACTGCAACACAAAGCCAGTGTTCTGTGTAGAAATTTCATACAGCTATAATTTCAATATAATTTTCTGTCTTTTTTTTTAAATTCTTACTGGTGTATACAAAATAATAAATAAGAAAAATCTAGTACCTGGAAACCCATAGTTAAAGGATCTTGCGTTAAAGCTCATGGTGTCAGCAGATAGGTTGGGACTTGAGTAATGCAAAATTATCCTCTCCCTGCAAGAGAAAAATCATATTTAATTTTTCATCACTTGGTAAGATAATCACATAATCATCCAAATGTCAAAGATTTCACACATTTCTAAACAACTGGCAGTGTGAAAGACAGATAATATATAAATGGAATCTTAAATGACAGTTCTAAAATATTTGTAATAGTTGGTATACATACGTTATATCATGGAAATGTATTGATCTTAATGGAAACACGACAACAGTGTATGCAGTCCAGAAGTCTGTGAGATTGTTTAGACATTTCTGAACAGAAATGTTAGTGAATAAACAGCTCACATAAAAAGAAACTAGTTTGGCACTGGGAGAATTTGGATATCTTTTGATCAAGGCCACAGTTACAAGGTGAACATGAAGTCCTACACAGCATCGACAAAGAATGGATACTGAGCCACCTTGAAATACCGGAAATTAATTAACACATGGCAGTTTGCCAAAACTCAGTACTGTAAATTGAGATATAGTTACCATATTCACCACTTAAAACATCAGATACTGCAAGTAAATCAATCCAGACCACACTGTAATTTATTCCTCCTGCTCATATGCCCAATATTTTACATTCTGTCAGTTACTGTAGTTTAAAACACCCTATAATTTTACTTTGTGTAATTACAGTAGTATGATTACAATTGTAATATTCTACTTGTTTAAGCCAATATTATCTTTCTCAATGATACACTTGAAACATGACAACAAAGTCTATTTTATGTTTTTCTATTCATTTTTTCTTTTCTGAACAATTGTTGTAATTGTTATGTAGTTCATTAATTCAATGGAGTCTAATATTTTAACGAAGGTAAACAGTTTTTATTGTCATTTTTGCTGAAATAGTTCTTGTCACTTTAGCCTTACAGCGAACGTTAATAATTGTGGTCTTTGACAGCCAGATGTGAGACAGTTTTGATGTATCCAGATTACAATATTTGATCTCACAGAATTCACAGTCATACATAGTTGCGTCTGATAGCCGAAAACAAGCTAGGTAAATAATAAACAGAATATTGTACAAGCTTATTTTTCATCCACAATGTAAACAATACCCTACCATGAACCAATGGTGTAGTGATTAATGCAACATAGACTGACTGCATTTGTTGCAGCTTGGCGCTATTTTAAAGTTTGTTAATGATCATAACCGCTGAAAACGCAAAATTTCCAGACTTGAAGCTTCAACTCGGTTCAGGAAGCCAGGAAATTTTATCCGATATTTTTGTCTTGTTATAACAGAAATCATTTTCTTGGTTGTTAATCGCTACCGTTTATACAGGGAAATTGAAACTCTTGTGGCTAAACAGATCCATAAAATATAAGGGAATCATTAAGTTTACTTTAAAGATATTTGTCTACTGTTCTGTGACACTTTGTACCATCAACAGCGCAGCCTCACTGCGAGTGCTGCTTATGGGCGAAGGTTGAGTTAGTTGTGTCATTAAACAGCTGGAAGCCGACCAGACCACCGTCAAAGGATTGGAAGCTGCTGCCAATGAGTGTCTTGAGGAGGCTACCAAAAAGACATGTGCCAGAGATACCAAAGGTTCACCAAGGACTATCCTCTGCTGGGGTTGCAGTTACGTCTATAGAATGTACAAAATCTCTCACTACTGGTCCATTTGATTGTGAGTGGTGTGTCTATGGTAGGTCTAGACGCCCTCTGCAGGGGAGTCAAGGACCAGGGCGAACTCAGGGTGTTAGGTCGTCGCCCCTTGTAAGGTGGCTATAACTTCGTACCTTACAAGCACTCATCAACATACTTTGCCGTGATTTACACCCGGAATTCAGTATCATTTGATAGGTTGTACATCGTATATATATATATGAATATTTAAAGAAGACTGGCATTGTCACGTACACATTGTAAATAGTTGATAACGCTTATTGCATGAAAGGTGATGGAGTATCTTTATTATCAAAATGGTGTAATGAATGATTGCCTATACTAGTAGAGGTTGGAACGCCAGTGGAAATTAAATGACAGGCATAACTCAGGCCCTGAGTGGAAAAGCCCGTACAGGTGTGTTGGTTCTGCTTAACACTCTACTCAACCCAAGACGGACAGTCGGGGTATCTGAGTGCTGAAGCACAACACAGCGACGGCCGGCCGGTTTGGTAGTGAGGTCGGAAGCATAACTGGATAATACTTCGGAAACTCTGAAAATCTTGGACGTAGCAGAGAGGAACGAGGAAGCGCTACCTCTGTATCACGCAGGCTGGGTTATTTCCGAGGATCTTTACTCCGAGAAGAAGAATTTGTAGTTAACGGGTAGTAGTGAAGGGTGACGAAAATTTAATAGTCATGGGTGACTGGAATTCGAGAGTAGCAAAAGGGAGAGAAGGAAACATAGTAGGTGAATATGGATTGGGGGAAAGAAATGAAAGAGGAAGCCGCTTGGTAGAGTTTTGCACAGAGCATAACTTAATCATAGCTAACACTTGGTTCAAGAATCATGAAAGAAGGTTGTATACATGGAAGAATCCTGGAGATACTAGAAGGTATCAGATAGATTATATAATGGTAAGACAGAGATTTAGGAACCAGGTTTTAAATTGAAAGACATTTCCAGGGGCAGATGTGGACTCTGACCACAATCTATTGGTTAATCTGTAGATTAAAACTGAAGAAACTGCAAAAAGGGGGGAATTTAAGAAGATGGGACCTGGATAAACTGAAAGAACCAGAGGTTGTACAGAGTTGCAGGGAGAGCATAATGGAACAATTGACAGTAATGGGGGAAAGAAGTGCAGTAGAAGAAGAATGCGTAGCTCTGAGGGATGAAGTAGTGAAGGCAGCAGAGGATCAAGTAGGTAAAAAGACGAGGGCTAGTAGAACTCCTTGGGTAACAGAAGAAATATTGAATTTAATTGATGAAAGGAGAAAATATAAAAATGCAGTAAACGAAGCAGGCAAAAAGGAATACAGACGTCTCAAAAATGAGATCGACAGGAAGTGCTAAATGGCTAAGCAGGGATGGCTAGAGGACAAATGTAAGGATGTAGAGGCTTATCTCACTAGGGGTAAGATAGATACTGCCTACAGGAAAATTAAAGAGACATTTGGAGAAAAGAGAGACACTTCTATGAATCTCAAGAGCTCAGATGGAAACCCAGTTCTAAGCAAAGAAGGGAAAGCAGAAAGGTGGAAGGAGTATATAAAGGGTCTATACAAGGGCGATGTACTTGAGGACAATATTATGGAAATGGAAATGGAAGAGGATGTAGATGAAGATGAAATGGGAGATACGATACTGCGTGAAGAGTTTGACAGAGCACTGAAAGACCTGAGCCGAAACAAGGCCCCGGCAGTAGACAACATTCCATTAGAACTACTGATGGCCTTGGGAGAGCCAGTCCTGACAAAACTCTACCATCTGGTGAGCAAGATGTATGAGACAGGCGAAATACCTTCAGACTTCAAGAAGAATATAATAATTCCAATCCCAAAGAAAGCAGGTGTTGATAGATGTGAAAATTACCGAACTATCAGTTTAATAAGTCACAGCTGCAAAATACTAACGCGACTTCTTTACAGACGAATGGAAAAACTGGTAGAAGCCGACCTCGGGGAAGATAAGTTTGGATTCCGTAGAAATATTGGAACACGTGAGGCAATACTGACCTTACGACTTATCTTAGAAGAAAGATTAAAGAAAGGCAAACCTACGTTTCTAGTATTTGTAGACTTAGAGAAAGCTTTTGACAATGTTGACTGGATACTATCTTTCAAATTCTAAAGATGGCAGGGGTAAAATACAGGGAGCGAAAGGCTATTTACAATTTGTACAGAAACCAGATGGCAGTTATAAGAGTGGAGGGGCATGAAAGGGAAGCAGTGGTTGGGAAGGAAGTGATACAGGGTTGTAGCCTCTCCCCGATGTTATTCAATCTGTATATTCAGCAAGCAGTAAAGGAAACAAAAGAATAATTCGGAGTAGGTATTAAAATCCACGGAGAATAAATAAAACCTTTGAGGTTCGCCGATGACATTGTAATTCTATCAGAGACAGCAAGGGATTTGGAACGGAATGGACAGTGTCTTGAAAGGAAGATATAAGATGAACATCAACAAAAGCAAAACGAGGATAATGGAATGTAGTGAATTAAGTTGGGTGATGCTGAGGGAACTAGATTAGGAAATGAGACACTTAATGTAGTAAAGGAGTTTTGCTATTTGGGGAGCAAAATAACTGATGATGGTCGAAGTAGAGAAGATATAAAATGTAGACTGGCAATGGCAAGGAAAGCGTTTGTGAAGAAGAAAAATTTGTTAACATCGAGTATACATTTAAGTGTCAGGGAGTCGTTTCTGAAAGTATTTGTATGGAGTGTAGCCATGTATGGAAGTGAAACATGGACGATAAATAGTTTGGACAAGAAGAGAATAGAAGCTTTCGAAATGTGGTGCTACAGAAAAATGCTGAAGATTAGATGGGTAGATCACATAACTAATGATGAAGTATTGAATAGAAATGGGGAGAAGAGGAGTATGTTGCACAACTTGACAAAAAGAAGGGACCGGTTAGTGGGACATGTTCTGAGGCATCGAGGGATCACAAATTTAGCATTGGAGGGCAGCGTGGAGGGTAAAAATCGTAGAGGGAGACCAAGAGATGAATACACTAAGCAGATTCAGAAGGATGTGGGTTGCAGTAAGTACTGGGAGATGAAGAAGCTTGCACAGGATAAGGTGGCATGGAGAGCTGCATCAAACCAGTCTCAGGACTGAAGACCACAACAACAACAAAAGGTATTTCCTCGCAAACTTTCCGCACTGGACTACAAAAGACTAAAATATGGTTGGTGGGCGTTCGGAAGAATCCCTAGAGTGGGAGAGTATTCCGTGGTTTCGAGAATATGATTCGCTTTCTACAGTTACGAGGGAGGGGAGCTGAGCTTTGCTGGGAAGCCAGCGGTGGACACAAAGACGTCTTCCGTTTTGAGCATCCGTGTCTGACGGTCGATCAGTATCAGCTTTGTTGTTACAGACAGACTTGCTGTCTTTGCTCTCAGGAGATTTATAGTTAGGACAATTAGGCACTGTACTGTTGCGAACTTATACGATTCTGGGCTTCGCCTAAGGGTTGGGAGTCGTCATTGAGTAGGCAGCGTTCAGTGATTGAGAGCATTTTTTCTGCCTATGCTCACGTTGAGACGTTATCTGAACTCCATCCTTGTGGCTGGGAGTTCGCGTTTCTCGTCTGTAGAACACAGAGAGGAGAACACAGTATTAGATTATACTAGTCAGAGGACCGTATTCTGCCAACCTAGTGTTTGAATGAGGTTTCTTTTTAAATATTTTGTGGGTGGAGTTCTTCTGTCGTCACAGACGTGTACGAGAACCATCACTCCGACACACCGGATGCAGTACATATGATGATACTGCTAACTGCCTGGGCTCATTAGGGCTGTAAAGCTAAACAGCTGTGATCACATAAATTGTATTTTCACTGAGGTTGCACACCACTGTAGATCTTCTTTAAAAGTAGTGCCTTGTAGTGTTTGGTACGTAGATGGTGTCAGTCATCTCGCGTTATTTATGTATGATCGCATAGCCATAAAAAGGGGCAGATTTGGCCAATTGATCAATCATAGTACTTGGGAAATTCATTTGTATCTCTTTATGTCCATTGGAGATTGATATATAAACATTTGTAATGCATAATGGGGCTGTAATCCACAATATATGAATAAGCAGAAACAGCATTTATCACTTTGTAGTTACTAGATCACTTAATCATTCATTTATGTTTACGTTGCAATTTATGTGTTGAAGAGCAAGAAGGAGGACATAATATCACCATTAAGAGATCCTAAGATCTGTTTCATGGGGTAGTCAGACAGGGCCAAATCTTCATTTTCCCATTCAGTATTTTCCGTTGCGCGCATCTTGGACCCTAACCAACGACTTGTAGGTGCTGTCTTCCACTGAAAACGAAACTGAACCAGTGAGATTAGCTTCAGCTGTAGGAAACCTACCGAAGTCTGTGTAAAGAGGGAGGAAACTCAAAAGGGTAAGGGACTATTAAACGTCGGCAGTTCTAACGTAGGGCGAATAATGGTATTCCCTAGGGAAATGCCAGCAAGGAATTGGGAAGGAATAGCAGGGCTCAGAGGTCATTCTTGGGTCATTCCAGTGACTAGAAAAGATGGTTGAGAAGACCAGTCTTGGTCACGGAGTTTCCATGAAGCTCACAATATGCTGCATTGTCCCCCTGAAATGATCGTGGTTCCCTGATCCTGAGCCTAGTGGAAGAATTGACGCTGCGACTTCCTGAACTCTCTCCATTGGGTTGGAACTGTAGGGTCTCCCCAAACAGGTGCACTACACTTGAGGCTGACTGTGTATGCTGTGCACACAAGGGGATTTCAATTGGAATAACTGTTGGGGATCGTAAAATGTTACTTTAAAACCCAAAGAAATGCCTTTCACATATGAGGCAAGTAAAACCTAAATAACCATCTCCCAAAGCATTCACAACAAACCAACAAACTGCATAATTTGAAGTGCTCCTAAAAAATAAATAGATCTAAGATAACACAGCTTACAGAAAACCGACTGCAACTTAAAACTGATTGGAGTGAGATTCTTGCAGTTAGTCTATCATTTGCGTTTATCGCGAATCTGTCGCCCAAGGCATAGGCCCAAACGACTGCAAAAAAGTACAGGTGGATTCTGTGTATAAGAAGGGTAAAATGATGGACGGGCACAATATCCATAACATGGTTTTGCTACAGAATTCTTGAATATAGTCTTAGTTAGAGTACAATAAATTTCCTTAAGAGCGAAAAGTTAATGTCCACGAATCAGCATGGTTGCGCGAAACTCTATTGTCACATGTTATACTGCGAACTGCGCATAAAGGGTAACAGGCAGATTTCATATTTCTAAACATCGAGAAAGCGTTAGATACGTTGCAGATTTTTAGCTGAGGTACGAGCATAAGAAATAGGTCCCCAGATTTATGAGTGCCTCGACTTCTTAAGTAATAGAACCCAGTTCGTTGTCCTCGGCGGTGAGTGTTCATCAGAGACAAGGATATCATCAGGAGTGCCCCTAGGGAACTGTGCTAGGGCCGCTATTATTTTCTATATACGTAAACCATCTGGTTGGAAGGTGTCGAAAGTGAGAACGATACAACACAACTAGACAAAATTTCTACTTTGTGTGACAAATGTCAGCTAGCTCTTAATGTATAAAAATGTTAGTTAATGCGGATGAGTAGGAAAAACAAACCAACGTTATTCGGAGACAGCATTAGCAACGTCCTGCTTCGCGCTGTCACTTCGTTTAAATATCTGGGCGTATCGTCGCAAAGTGATATGAAATGGAACGAGCATGAGAGGATTTTGGTAGGGAAGACGAATGGTCAATGTCGGTTTACTGGGAGAGTTTTGGGAAAGTGTGGTTCATCTGCAAAGGAGACAGCATACAGGATGCTAATTGGGTCTATTCTTCAATACTGTTCTAATGTTTAGGACCCGCACCAGATCAGATTAAAGAAAGACGCGGAAGCAATTCGGAGGCGGGCTGCAAGGTTTGTTATCGGTAGGCTCCAACGACACGCAAGTATTACTGGGATGCTTTGGGAACTCAAGTGGGAATCCCTGGAAAGAGGGCGACGTTCTGTTCGAGGATCATTACCAATAAAATTTAGAGAACGGACATTTGAAACTGAATTTAGCACGATTCTACTGCCGCCAGCACACATTTTGTGTAAGGACGACGAAGATATGAGAAATTAGAGCGCGTACGGAGACACATAGACAGTCACTTTTCCCTTGGTCTGTCTGCGAGAGAAAAAAATGACTAGTAAGCAGATGTAGTAAGACTCGATGAGCTAATGGGACGTGGAAGTGATATATATGGCACAGTCGACAAGACATTCAAATCCTCTGAGTTAGAAATTGAAGCTGCATGTGATATCAATTGGACAGTACTCAATAATAAGGGCGGGGTTAAACTTGTAACTGGATCTTTCTATCGACTACCTGATTTGCACCAGATGCAAACAAGACATTGTGAAAACAACAACAGCTCGCTAGCGTTTATGTTTCCAAATCACACTGTATTCAACAGTCGATTAGAATAATTACAGTTTTGTACATGATGGATATGACTAGACATCATGTGAATCAACACTTAGTGTCTCGCCTGAAAGACGATATAGAACATGTGGTTTGGAAACCAACTCATGAGGGAAGTATATTTGATATCACAGGAAAAATGGATCTGATCTCTTTGAAGATGTGGCAAAATATGGGAAGGAAGACCGTGTGCACTCAGTGTGTACGCTGTTAAAGAAGCTATTACAGCAGCCTTTGAAGGAACAGAATGCAACCAACTGCAAATTATGGAGCATTTATGGAGAAACGATGCCTATGGTAACATGTGGATCATTCCAGTGACTGGCGGAAAAGGCTGAGAATGCCAGCCTTTCTCGTAGCTGACTATCTGCTGTATTTTCCCCAGAACAGATCATACTCTCCTGGTTCTGAGTCAAGTGCAAGGCTTGAACCAGAGACTGAGAAGATTCTGTGACAAACTACGGTGTGACTTCTTAGACCTGCGCCGTAGGTTTCAGAACTGTAGAACTGTAAGGTCCACATAAATGGGTCAGATAAACACAAAACAGGTGTATGACTGCGTGTGGAGTGCACACAAGGATTTTTTTAGATTAGGTGACGCTTCGTTCAATCCAGATAACGGTGGTTATAGCAAACCCGGAAGAGTCAATATATAAGATCCATAGAAATGCCTCCAGCAGACAAAAGTATTAAAATCCCAGTCATTAACTGTCGAAGTTTTAGCAATCAGAAGTGGAGGTGGTGTATTTGTTGCAGCAGAGATGAATCTACTCAAATCCACCGACGCAGGAATTGAAGCAGCGTGTGAGATTGTTTGGGTAAAACTCCTTCATGGATGAACAAAAACTAAACGCTTATGCCTTGACCCAAGCATATTTGGAAGGCCAAGTGAACACACGAAAACGAGATAACGCAAGACTTAGACAAGTTGAGTTCTACATTATTGCCACTGCAAGACACGATCTAGCATCAGCTGACTCACTAAGACTAGCGAGGTCATATTGGCATTTTAATAGATGAACACAACAGGCTGGGAGTTCTCTTAGGAGGGTTTGAGTTAGAAGAATTCCGTTTAGGTGAGAAAAACGAGAAACTAAAGGCGGAAACCGAAAATCTGAAGACAGCAACAGAGAAACTTAAGCCTCATTTGCTGCAATAGTTGCAAGCAGCAAGGGAAGAACACAGCAGAGAAGAAAATTGAAACTGCCAAAGAAAAACAAACTACAGGGTTGTTTGTCAAATCGACAATGAATAAGGATCCCAAACACGCCGGAGAAGGACTCAGGAGACAAATCAATCCACATGAAGAAAAACTGTAAAAGCAGTTTTTACCATCCCAACAGTCAGATGAAATCGCAATTGCGAATCATGACTACCATCAGCTGTAGAATGGAATGATGACAATGAAAATTTGTGCCTAATCAGGACTCGAACCCGGATTTCCCGCTTATCGCGAGTGACTGCCTTACTTTTTTTTTTTTTTTTTTTTTTTTTTTTTTTTTTTTACCTTAGCTGCTTACAGGCGTTGACGTACGTCAATGGGGACAGATGAAAATGTGTGCCCCGACCGGGATTGATTTGGCTATCCATGCACTACTAAGGTCAGACCTTAACTTCCGTATGTCGTCACCCACACGAATTCATCTGATGTGTTTAGTAACGGCTGTGGTCGCCGCAGTGCATCGTCATCAGAATTACACCGTCACTGCAATATCGTCGCATGCCAACAGCGGTAATCATTGAAACTGAAACCCAGAGAGACAGTTGGAAAATTACAGGGAAAAGCCATTCACATCGAGGACAATAAAATGTGAAACAACGAAGAAACACTGACCACTTCAACATATTCCAGGCACGCACACACTGAACAAGTATTACCAGAAGAGATACAACATCTAAGCCTGTCTGTACACATGACCAAAGAACAATAAAAACAAGAGGACAAATTCAGATTCAGGACTGGCCCAAAGGCAACAGAATTTTCAAACAAGGTACTCGAAGTCAGCCCTCGTGTGTGGAACATTCCACTTGGTCAAGGCAGGATTGCCAGCCGGGGTGGCCGAGCGGTTCTAGGCACTACAGTATGGAACCGCGCGACCGCTACAGGCGCAGATTCGAATCCTGCCTCGGTCATGGTTGTGTGTGATGTCCTTAGGTTAGTTAGGTTTAAGTAGTTCTAAGTTCTAGGGGACTGACGACCTCAGAAATTAAGTCCCATAGTGCTCAGAGCCATTTGAATCAAGGCAGGATTTTCCTGGGTTTCCAATCGCTATACGTCAAAGACTTCATGGCCGTATTCTCGTGCTGCGATCTTGACCACATCACCACACATTAAACAGGAAAACAATTAGTAACATCGGAGGTCATCAGTCCCCTAGACTCAGAACTACTTAAACCTAACTAACCTAAGGACATCACACACATCCATGCCCGAGGCAGGATTCGAACCTGCGACCGTAGCAGCAGCGCGGTTCCGGACTGAAGCGCCTAGAACCGCTCAGCCGCAGCTGCCGGCAGCTATGGGGAAGAAGGACGTAAAACGTCAGACTGCCAGAAAGAACAAAACGCCATTGGCTGCACACACTACACAAGAAATCGCCAACAAAAATCGTGCAGCAAAAACGGAGGGGCAGACTGTAAACGACCATACCCCAGCCAACTTAAAAAACAATAGATTATGGTAACGGCTGCTAGACCAACAAGTACCTCAATAACAGTTGGCTACATAACTCTTGACCAAAATTACACAACCCACTCACAGCAGAAAAAAACACAAATCAACCTCCGCAAGGTCCAGAAGATGGTGACCTACACTCTACTGATGCAGCCTGAATGGCCCCTTCCCAGAAACGCCAGACACCGAAGGCAGTACAGTTTCCTCGCCAGTCTTTCAGCAGATCGTTCGACGTAACTCCTTTAACACAATGGACTTGATACAAGGTGATCCTTATTAACGTTTGAAAACACCCGAAGCGACGTCGACGGTGCTGTGACAAGTAGCTCAATATGATATACATGGGGCCGCAAATGTCGGGAAATACCCGAAATTGGATGACAAAATAATGTTGAACATCTAAGTGTCATCTGATGACATATATCGCCGTTCGTGCAGCCTTGGGTTTGTCTGTCCTCCATTTGCTACACATCGCTGCACAACGATACAAATTTCGAATGCCGTTTATAAATGTGGTCTGTTGTAAACATAAAAGTCACAAAATTACTGTCCTTGTTATAACGAAGCAAAAGCTGTTCTCATTTTGTGCTTGTTTCTTTGGCCCTTCCTTTTTTTTGTTTACATATGTTATTCAGTAAAGAAAACGTAGGGCCTGCCGAAGTGGCCGGCGGTTCCAGGCGCTACAGTCTGGAACTGCGCGACCGCTACGGTCGCAGGTTCGAATCCTGCCACGGGCATGGATGTGTGTGATGTCCTTAGGTTAGTTAGATTTAAGTAGTTCTAAGTTCTAGCTGACTGATGACCTCAGAAGTGAAGTCCCATAGTGCTCAGAGCCATTTGAATCAACCAAAACGTAGGTCATTTACTAGAAATGACAAAATTCGGTAGTTTATGTTCATTTACTTGTGACGCAATATGCTGGTTTTTATTTACATTGTACTTTGCGATAAACCAGCATAGAACGCAAGACAGGCAAACAAAATAATAAATCTTATCTCGATGCAAACACACAATTGTCTAACTCAACGAAGAAAATTACTGCCTGCCAGACGCAAGACTCGAACACTGAGCCCCACGCACTAAATTCGTGCGCGTAGGCCCGGAGTCACTCCGACTTGACTACCTGACTGGGGTTTGGATGATCAGATGCTAAAACCGACAGGCTCAACCACTGCACGTAGGCAACGTACTTCATCCGGAGACATCACATATTTAACATTTCTCATCCATTTTTAGGGTATTTCCTAATATTTGCGACCCCACGTGTCTGATACCGTGCGTCCGCTATAGCTATAGCTAAAATAGTAAAACTTGAGACTGTTATGTACAACATAATACTTGATATTCTGTGAAATTTTTGTTTGAAAATGTGTATCGACATGCATATTATAAGGACTTGAATTTTTAATTATCATTGTTACTACAGGGTGTTACAAAAACGTACGGCCAAACTTTCAGGAAACATTCCTCACACACAAAGAAAGAAAATATGTTATGTGGACATGTGTCCGGAAACGTTTACTTTCCATGTTAGAGCTCATTTTGTTACTTCTCTTCAAATCACATTAATCATGGAATGGAAACACACAGCAACAGAACGTACCAGCGTGACTTAAAACACTTTGTTACAGGAAATGTTCAAAATGTCCTCCGTTAGCGAGGATACATGCATCCACCCTCCGTCGCATGGAATCCCTGATGCGCTGATGCAGCCCTGGAGAATGGGGTATTGTATCACAGCCGTCGACAATACGAGCACGAAGAGTCTCTGCATTTGGTACCGGGGTTGCGTAGACAAGAGCTTTCAAATGCCCCCATAAATGAAAGTGAAGAGCGTTGAGGTCAGACCATGGAATTGGTCCGCCTCTACCAATCCATCGGTCACCGAATCTGTTGTTTAGAAGCGTACGAACACTTCGACTGAAATGTGCAGGAGCTCCATCGTGCATGAACCACATGTTGTGTTGTACTTGTAAAGGCACATGTTCTAGCAGCACAGGTAGAGTATCCCGTATGAAATCGTGATAACGTGCTCCATTGAGCGTAGGTGGAAGAACATGGGGCCCAATCAAGACATCACCAACAATGCCTGCCCAAACGTTCACAGAAAATCTGTGTTGATGACGTGATTGCACAATTGCGTGCGGATTCTCGTCAACCCACACATATTGATTGTGAAAATTTACAATTTGATCACGTTGGAATGAAGCCTCATCCGTAAAGAGAACATTTGCACTGAAATGAGGATTGACACATTGTTGGATGAACCATTCGCAGAAGTGTAACCACGGAGGCCAATCAGCTGCTGATAGTGCCTGCACACGCTGTACATGGTACGGAAACAACTGGTTCTCCCGTAGCACTCTCCATACAGTGACGTGTTCAACGTTACCTTGTGCAGCAGCAACTTCTCTGACGCTGACATTAGGGTTACCGTGAACTGCACGAAGAATTGCCTCGTCCATTGCAGGTGTCCTCGTCGTTCTAGGTCTTCCCCAGTCGCGAGTCATAGGCTGGAATGTTCCGTGCTCCCTAAGACGCCGATCAATTGCTTCGAACGTCTTCCTGTCGGGACACCTTCGTTCTGGAAATCTGTCTCGATACAAACGTACCGCGCCACGGCTATTGCCCCGTGCTAATCCACACATGAAAAGGGCATCTGCCAACTCCGCATTTCTAAACATTGCACTGACTGCAAAACCACGTTCGTGATGAACACTAACCTGTTGATGCTACGTACTGATGTGCTTGATGCTAGTACTGTAGAGCAATGAGTCGCATGTCAACACAAGCACCGAAGTCAACATTACCTTCCTTCAATTGGGCCAACTGGCGGTGAATCGAGGAAGTACAGTACATGCTGACGATACTAAAATGAGCTCTAACATGGAAATTAAGCGTTTCCGGTCACCTGTCCACGTAACATCTTTTCTTTATTGGTGTGTGAGGAATGTTTCCTGAAAGTTTGGCCGTACCTTTTTGTAACACTCTGTATAACGTACGTTCTCTCGTAAACTACTCAAGCAATAAAACGGAATTTCACGTTTTACTTCTGCTTAAGACGCTAATAATGGAACAGATTTTTGTTTAAGGTCATAGTTGCTTTGAAATTAATTTTCTAGTTTTGTGTTACCCGGGACTGCTCTGTTTTTGTAAAATTTTAAAGGAGGACTTTTCTCAGACAAACTATAATGGAAAATTGCTGCACAGGATTATTCCGTAAGTAATTGTTAAGAACTGTGCCAAATTTCCGGATGTTAGCTTTTATAGTTCCTGAGGAAAGGTACCTTACGACAAAAAAGTCAGTTCACCACAATTCGCATTTCAAGTTTTTATTTCAGTTTTTGACAATATTGCTGTACCTCTAGTGATTAACGCTGTCCTTATCCGTAACCTTTGTCCTCTTCCTCATCTTCCTCCCTTCCTCCTTCGCCTAGCCAAGTTTTGGATTTTTTCTTCTGTCGCCTGAGCATTGTCCAGTTGCGCTTCATTGATGCTCCTGAGTATCTTCGATCTGAATGTGCCTGGATGGAAGCCTAGTCTGTGCAGGCACTTAATCCTACCCACATTTCCACTACTGAACACTAGACAGGCGTCACATGCAGCTATCTTCACAACAACTGAAGAAACAAACACTGTTTTTGGACATCGCATCCATATAAGGTGATTGTGGCTCTCATTTGTTTTCTGCGTTTTCTCAGATATACATTTTTTTTCAGCGAGTCAGGATTCGCTAGGTACCGAAATCCACTGTAAAAGTCGTCTTTGGCACTGTACACAGCGTCATTAATCGCTTCATTAATTTTCTTCTTTCATGAACTCAGTGACTTGTCGATGATTGTTCTTCATGTTTTGGAGCAGCATCTGTAACACTGTTATTTAAATTTCCTGCACCTTTTACACTTGAAATTGGATATTTACTCACATTTTTGAATATGTGCCCACTGTTACGATCCATTTAGAGCAAAACAGGTTGATATATGCAAAACTAAAAACTGAAGTAAGTTTGTAGAATGTATTATTGGAAAAAATGTTGTAAACAAAGGAACAAGCAAAGATAATCTTTCTCATAATCTTCTAGACTCATCTGCAGTTCATTTCGATTGTGTGAACGATAAATTAACGCACAAAAAAATTTTAGCATAGAGAAGGTGTGGATCACAACGTAGAAAGACATCATGTTGCAGATTCCAACAAAATCAGTGATGAGATTATCGCAAGAAGCTAAAAACTCGCATACAACAGAACATAAGGCCGCAACTAAAGAACTGGGATGTATCCGCATAAAATTACTGCAGTACAGCAATTACATAGTATGGACCATGCGAAACGAATAGCGTCTTACTAGTGGTTTCGTAGATTTGTTGATCGATGTGAAGTTGGTGTTTCAGATCGAACCTTCTTCACTGATGAGCTAAGTTTCACCTAACTAACTATATTAATTCCAAATGCCTCAAGACAAACGCCACAGCGCGCAGAGAAAATCGGAGGACTGCCATAACGCACGCACGAATTACAGGGCTGATCTTTTTCTATACTGCAGTCCTTTCGATATCTACTGCTGCCAGCTAATTTCCCCAGTTATTGTTCTGCCGAATGAAAATGAGATCAATCATTCACTTTCCAACAAGACAATGCCACTGTTCACACAGTTCACACCAGTCCCTACGAATTTTAGATGAAATCCTTGGAGACTGAGTAATTACGAAAGTCTCTGGGTCCCTGGCTTACTTCATCTGTCTCCGCCCGACTATTTCCGTTAGGGTGCTGCTAAGACATTTGTGTATCAAAATAACCCATAGACAACCGATGAACTGAAGCCAGCGGTAATTGATTACCTGCATTCGATTAAACTTGAAGAATTGGTACAGGCATTTGCAAGTAAATGTGAACGTTTGAACTATGCCTTCCAGAAAGAGAAAAAAGTTTTCAGTACCTACTGAGGTACTGGTGAGTACAGTGTATTCAATTGTAATTAATATAATTAATTAATTTGATTGTTTTAATTGCAACACAGTGCAACCTCGCTTAACGAGCACCTCCAATAAAGCCCAATTCGCATAACGATCAAAATAAATTGTAAAAAAATGACTCGCTTAACTACCAATGTTTCGCATAACAATTTAGTGTGACGTCACCAGCCGTTCGCGCGTGGAGATTGGAAACGTTCAACAATATGAACACCTTTCATTGTCGGCATCGGCATATGAACAATGTCTTTTGTACGTACTGCAGTCTGGGTTTAGCGCTCTTTCTGCTGCCAGTGCAGCTTGTTATCACACATTTTTCTAAACTTGAGTTCACGCAGTGTTTTTTTTTTTTGTGTGCAAATTTTAATAACTTTCGTAGAAATGTCGCCGAAGATAATCCCGCAAGAAGACGACCACAAGAGAAAAGAAATTATCTCAGAAATGAAACGTAAAATCATAGAAAAACGCGGACATGGTATTAGCGTTGCAGATTTGGCACGCACATGCAGTCGGGCTACATCAACTGTCTGCACTATCCTCAAGAACAAGGACAAGATGGAAATGGAAATGAGCGTTTGGCGTCATTGGCCGGGAGGCCCCTTACGGGGCAGGTCCGGCCGCCTTCGTGCAGCTCTTATTAAGTCGACGCCACATTGGGCGATCTGCGCACCGGATGGGGATGTAATGATGATGAAGACAACACAACATCCAGTCCCTGAGCCGAGAAAATCCCCGACCCAGCCGTGATCGAACCCGGGCCCGTAGGACGGCAAGCCGTCACGCTGACCACTCAGCAGATAGGTGCTTCAAAGGGAGTGACAATATCTAAACAACGGTTTCGTATTCTGGACGATGTCGAAAGGTTGTTCCTTATATGGATAAATGAAGGCGACACTATTAACGAGAGCATCATTTGTGAGAAGGCGAGGATGATTCTCGTCGACCTCGCTAAGAAGACGACAGGATCATCAGCGGCCAAAGAAGCGCTTGACCTTTCTATTGTGTTCCAAACGGAAAGACACATATTGTGCCACTAAAAAAATTATATATTCTTAGATGATTCTTCAAAATATATTTTGTATTCAGTTTTTTCTGTAGAAAAACAGAAGTTTGAACTTTTCCAAATGTTCATACATGGTACTTCAAAATAGTGTTTGTATCAGGCTTTTCGCATGTTGTAGCTTAAATTTTATTATACACAATAATTATCTTAAAATTTGAATTTAATTATTTTCTCTTTCGATCTTTCTTCTGTCCAAACTCTTTGCAACGGCCTCTCTTCTGTTTTTTTTATTTTTATTTATTTTTTTTTTCCATCTCTAACTCATTGCTGCACTATTTCCCAACCTTACTTTGATTTTGTTAGGAATATTTTTAGTCATTCTTTCCTCTCGCATTTGTTTTGTTAGCTCATATCCAAGTTCTCTCAGAAACAGTCGTCTTTTGAGCAATTTGTTTTGTTTGTAGCCAGGATCAATGTGTACATACAACACATAAGCATTTATTGCAACAATGTCTAGCATGTTATAGAACAAACAAACAGGCCATCTTTTTGTACACCTTTTACAGGAATAAGTGCTGATAAGTTTGTTGTGTCAACTCCTCCTTTGGTTTTGTTGTAATGTAGTATTACTTCAGACTTCTTGTGCTCCTCCAAAGACAAGCTACAGTCACGGTGCATCATGGAGAGTAATACTAATGCTTTATTCTTTTTTGGCATGTACGTAAGCAGTGTTGCATTCCTCTGAAATCCAAAGATGGTTGAAAACTCTGGTCTGCTATTGTTTGCCAGAATTTCCTTCGAAATCTCAGCTTTGTTCTTTTTCAGAGTTCCAACTAATGTTAGATTCTTCTTTATAAGTTCTTTGGCCAGGGTGTAACCCATAAAGAAATCACACTGTGCAACAATGAAAATGTAAATCGAATGAAAACAGTCAACTCCTATCACTTCTAATGTGCTGATTGCGAATATCACAAAGACAATTCAAAATTAGCTCTAGTTTTCGTTTTACACTGTTTTATTACGTTGAAATTATTATACATGGATTTTTATGTTAAGCTTAAAATCAAATATTATAATGGTTTGTCAAAGTCATAATAACTGGTAACAATCGATTATATTATTGATTGGTGACTCCATGGAGTGTTCTGTGCACCACGACCAGATAATGGATATAATTGTAAGGAGAATCAGCATTGGTCGTATTCTTTTGTTTTATTATCCGCAAAATCGATGTGATCGCTCTAAGCTTGTTGATACCAGTGCCTACCAATTTCAATTGTATATTACAGCACTGAGGATGGTCACTAAGTGACCGAAAATCGATTTTGCGGTTAATAAAACAAAAAAATACGACTAATGCTGATTCTCCTTGCGATTATATTATTGTCTTTGGTCTTACATGTGTGCAATATTTTGGATATAAACATTTTGATACCAATTTTAGTGAATTTTTTATCTCCCTCCTCTTCAACTTCAGTGACTTTATTTATGTATGTAATAATTTTTGCACATTTGTTTCCAGATTAACTACCAGTTGTTCAAGTTGACTGCTATTGAAGGGAACAAAAATGCCACGAGTTTGTGTTAACAGCGCTGACGCATTTTGCTATGTGTGTGGAGAAGTGACATTTGCTTTACAAAAACAGCAAATAACTCCATTGAATAAAAAAGCTTACAGTTGTTATTCTGGGTGCAAAATAGGCGTGGGAAGGAGTTACCAAAAGAACTCTCAGTTCTGCTTGGAAGAAGCTTTGGTCGGAGTGCGTTCTCGAATGTGACTCAGGCATTTGAGTCAGTACCTGTGGAGGCCGTAGTCAACGACATGGTGTCTTTGGCCAAGGGCATGGGACAAAAAGTGGATGATATCGATGAGCTTGAGGAAGATCACAACCAAGAAATGACCACCGAAGAGCTTAAGGAGTTGCAGTCTGTTACACAGCAGAAAATTGTGGAGAGGAATTCTTCAGAGGAGGAGGAGGAGGAGGATGCGGTAACAGCAAAGCAGCAACCTTCTGGCGCAATAAGAGAAATGCTGAATATACGGGAATCGGTTGTATCGTACATAACCCCAATAAGCAGTGGCTATCCACGCTACAAATTTATTTGACGGTGCCCTGTCACATTTTCGCCAAGTGTTGAAGCGACAGCAGAAACAAACGACTATAGATAACAAACAAACGACTATAGATAGTTTCCGAGTTAAAAAGAATTACTTATGTACCGTGAATAATAAAGTACCGGGTGATCATAAAGTCAGCATAAATTTGAAAACTGAATAAATCACGGAATAATGTAGATAGAGAGGTACAAATTGACACACATGCTTGGAATGACATGGGGTTTTATTAGAACCAAAAAAATACAAACGTTCAAAAAATGTCCGACAGATGGCGCTTCATCTTATCAGAATAGCAATAATTAGCATAACAAAGTGAGACAAAGCAAAAATGATGTTCTTTACAGGAAATGCTAAATATGTCCACCATCATTCGTCAACAATAGCTGTAGTCGAGGAATAATGTGAACAGCACTGTAAAGCATGTCCGGAGTTATGGTGAGTCATTGGCATCGGGTGTTGTCTTTCAGCATCCCTAGAGATGTCGGTCGATCACGATACACTTGCGACTTCAGGTAACCCCAAAGCCAATAATCGCACGGACTGAGGTCTGGGGACCTGGGAGGCCAAGCATGACGAAAGTGGCGACTGAGCGCACGATCATCACCAAACGACGCGCGCAAGAGATCTTTCACGCGGGTAGCAATATAGGGTGGAGCGCCATCCGGCATAAACATCGTACGTTCCAGCAGGTGTTTATCAGCCAGGCTGGGGATGATGCGATTCTGTAACATACCGGCGCACCTCTCATCCGTCACGGTAGCAGTTTTGCTGTCGAGCGCCATCTGTCGGACATTTTGTGAACTTTCTTTTTTTTTTTTTGTTCTAATAAAACCCAATGCCATCCCAAGCATGTGTGTCAATTTTTACCTCTCTATCTATATTATTTCGTGGTTTATTAAGTTTTCAAATTTATACTGACTTTTTGATCATCCTGTACATAACACTGTATGTTTAATTTACTTTGAATAAACGACACGAATAAGACAAAATTTGCAGTACTTTTTGTGCATGGAACGCTTTATCGTATTTTACAGTGATTTATATAGGATGAATTGTTTCGCACTACGAGTAAGATTCTAGATGAATTACAAACGCTATGGGAGGTTCCACTGTAATGTTGAATCCCAAGATGACTGCAGCCACTTGCAGTGAATCCCGGCCTCCAGTTCATACAGCAACATGGATGTGCTGCCAACCTTACGCGCTCCACTAGGCGACACACGTGGAGCTCGTATCTGCAGAGAGACTTGACTGACGCTCTGTATTACACTGAAGCGCGGAAGAAACTGGTATCGTCACGCGTATTCAAATACAGAGATATATAAACAGGCAGAATACGGCGCTGCGGTCGGCAACGCCTACATAAGACAAGTGTCTGTCGCAGTTGTTAGACCCGTTACTGCTCGTGCAATGACAGGTTATCGAGATATAATTGAGTTTGAACATGGCGTTATAGACGACGCACGAGTGGTGGGGTACAGCGTAACTGAGGTAGGGATCAAGGGGGAATTTCCCTTTACGAACATTTCACGAGTGTACCCTGAATCTCAGGAATTCCGTAAAACAACAAATCTCCAACATCGCTGCGGCTGGGAAAGGTTGCTGCAAGAACGGGACCAACGACGACTGAAGAGAATCGTTCAACGTGACAGAAGTGCAACCCTTCCACAAATTGCTGCGGATTTCAATGTTGGGCCATCAACAAGTGTCAGCGTGTGGATCATCGAACGAAACGTCATCGATATGGGCTTTCGGAGCCGAAGGCCCACTCGTCTACCCTTGATGACTGCACAACACAGAGCTTTACGCCTCGCCTGGGGCCGTCAACACCGACATTGGACTGTTGATGATTGGGAACATGTTGCCTGGTCCGACAAGTCCCGTTTCAAATTGTATCGGGCAGATGGACGTGTACGGGTATGGAAGCAGCCTCTTAAATCCATGTACCCATGTCAGCAAGGGACTGTTCAAGCTATTGGACGCTCTGTAATGTTGTGGGGCGTGTGAAGTTGGAATGACATGGGACCCCTGATACGTCTAGACACGACTCTGACAAATGACGCGTACGTAAGCATCTTGTCTGATCTACCTGCATATTCATGTCCACTGTGCATTCCGACGGACTTGATCAATTCCAGCAGGATAAAGCGACATTCCGCACGTCCAGAACTGCTGCAAAATGGCTCCAGGAACGCTCTTCTGAGTTTAAACACTTCAGCTGGTACCAAACTCCCCAAACATAAACATTCTTGACCATATCTGGGATACCTTGCAACGTCCTGTTCAGAAGAGATCTCCACCCCTCTTACGGATTTATGGACAGCCCTGCAGGATTCGTAGTGTCAGTTCCCTCCGGCACTACTTTAGACATTAGTCGAGTCCATGCCATTAGTTCTCGCGGGGGCTCTACACCAAATTAGGCAGGTGTGCCAGTTTCATTGGCTCTTCAGTGTTAATTACTTGTCTCAGCGGCATTTGCATCGCCTCAGAGTTTTTTAAACGTTAATAAGAATCACCCTGTTGAAAACACATACTATGAAGGACAAACAGAACATAAGACAGGACGTCAGTTAAGACATGCGTTATAGTAACAGGCCATGCTGCAGAATACGCTCACGCTAAGGAGAGAAGACCTAGAGAAACAGCAGTCTGAATACGCAATTACTAGCGGAAGAGAGAATAACAGATGGAAACTACCAACCAATCAACTTGTCATCAACAACTGCCGCAAGACAAGAAAAATACAACACACTACCTCAAATCTGAAAGATCCGTACAAGCCTGTAGACAAATTCCGAGGCCAACACTCCATGTAGCAGACACCGAGTGACCTCAAACAGATCCGACAGGTGGCGTCGAATAGCCTCCTGACGTCACCAACACGGATTATCTATGCAAGAACCAGTAGCTACAGCAACATAATAACGTCATTAGTTGTAGCGTCCTACACGTTTACAGATTATGTAGAGGACGTGGAGTAGCGGAGCACTTGAAACACTGGTTATGTCAATCGGCAACTCTGCAGACCAGCCTCACGTCCAGAATAGAAGAACTTTGGCACCAACAACGAGGAAATGAATACGTCAGAGTAGGTATAGGGAAACGGAAGACACGTGACAAAACTCAGATACCGTCAACAGGTCACGAAACACCGACGAGCATTCACCACAAAACAGGACCACAAGTCCTAACAACAAGATACCGTGAAAGATACTTGTTGATTTAATCTGACTACTGGTAATATAAATGTTTGGAAATATCTAAGTCTTATATTTAATAAAGACTTGCATATTAGTAACAACTGATAGTTCCTGAACTAATAGAACGCATACGGAACTTCTCTCACCAGATATCCCACCTTTTTTAGATTTCATTGGACATCACCCATAAGTGCAGAGGCCATACCAGGTTCTACCCAAAATGAATCATGTAAGCCCTGAATTTAAGAGAGAGAATTCTCAATCTAATACTGCTCACGGTAATGCAAACTCGTTACAGCGTTATGGAGATGACTACTTGAACACTGAATGTAATTTGTACTTTTCTGATTTATACGGCCGACTATGATGATGTTGGTACTAGGAACCTGGTAATTTCAAAAGGAGTACTGAAAACTATGACATTTATTACCATTCTCTAGAATGACTGACACTGGATTGGACTATAAAATTGTGTAAAATCACTACACACTACTGTCCCGTACGAATTCGTGTCAGAGTGAAGGCTGAGGGGAAGACAGATCTGCGTGGGGCGGACTGTGTGCCATAAGGGAGCTACATATGAGTGGAATGTTAGACTTGCAAGCACAATGCATGCTATTAATTACGGAAATTTACCTAGAACACTGATATTGTAGTAGAAAATACTACAGAGCATGTAAGATACAATCGTGGATTGGCTAGTCAGAACACCGCTAATTAAAGCTTTGGCAGATAATGAGATGGACCGTTGCAGGACTTCACTATTGTGAACGAGCAAACTGGACGCTGACGCGAGCTGAAACAGTGACTCCAAATTTACTCAATATTTGCATAATCTCCCAGAGAGAAAAGCTTATACACTCCTGGAAATTGAAATAAGAACACCGTGAATTCATTGTCCCAGGAAGGGGAAACTTTATTGACACATTCCTGGGGTCAGATACATCACATGATCACACTGACAGAACCACAGGCACATAGACACAGGCAACAGAGCATGCACAATGTCGGCACTAGTACAGTGTATATCCACCTTTCGCAGCAATGCAGGCTGCTATTCTCCCATGGAGACGATCGTAGAGATGCTGGATGTAGTCCTGTGGAACGGCTTGCCATGCCATTTCCACCTGGCGCCTCAGTTGGACCAGCGTTCGTGCTGGACGTGCAGACCGCGTGAGACGACGCTTCATCCAGTCCCAAACATGCTCAATGGGGGACACATCCGGAGATCTTGCTGGCCAGGGTAGTTGACTTACACCTTCTAGAGCACGTTGGGTGGCACGGGATACATGCGAACGTGCGTTGTCCTGTTGGAACAGCAAGTTCCCTTACCGGTCTAGGAATGGTAGAACGATGGGTTCGATGACGGTTTGGATGTACCGTGCACTATTCAGTGTCCCCTCGATGATCACCAGTGGTGTACGGCCAGTGTAGGAGATCGCTCCCCACACCATGATGCCGGGTGTTGGCCCTGTGTGCCTCGGTCGTATGCAGTCCTGATTGTGGCGCTCACCTGCACGGCGCCAAACACGCATACGACCATCATTGGCACCAAGGCAGAAGCGACTCTCATCGCTGAAGACGACACGTCTCCATTCGTCCCTCCATTCACGCCTGTCGCGACACCACTGGAGGCGGGTTGCACGATGTTGGGGCGTGAGCGGAAGACGGCCTAGCGGTGTGCGGGACCGTAGCCCAGCTTCATGGAGACGGTTGCGAATGGTCCTCGCCGATACCCCAGGAGCAACAGTGTCCCTAATTTGCTGGGAAGTGGCGGTGCGGTCCCCTACGGCACTGCGTAGGATCCTACGGTCTTGGCGTGCATCCATGCGTCGCTGCGGTCCGGTCCCAGGTCGACGGGCACGTGCACCTTCCGCCGACCACTGGCGACAACATCGATGTACTGTGGAGACCTCACGCCCCACGTGTTGAGCAATTCGGCGGTACGTCCACCCGGCCTCCCGCATGCCCACTATACGCCCTCGCTCAAAGTCCGTCAACTGCACATACGGTTCACGTCCACGCTGTCGCGGCATGCTACCAGTGTTAAAGACTGCGATGGAGCTCCGTATGCCACGGCAAACTGGCTGACACTGACGGCGACGGTGCACAAATGCTGTGCAGCTAGCGCCATTCGACGGCCAACACCGCGGTTCCTGGTGTGTCCGCTGTGCCGTGCGTGTGATCATTGCTTGTACAGCCCTCTCGCAGTGTCCGGAGCAAGTATGGTGGGTCTGACACACCGGTGTCAATGTGTTCTTTTTTCCATTTCCAGGAGTGTATCTGATATATGCAGCGCCCAATATCTACCTAATACTCTCAGCGTCGAAAATACTCCTTGTTAATTCCAACTGTTATCTGACTTTACACTGTGAGGCGTAGCGCCGTATAACGATCCGGACTTGGAGGCGGTTAAGTGGGAGATGTGTTTCAGAGCTGGAAAGTGACAGATGGTGACGCGAGACTGGACGCGCACGTAGTTTATGTATCAGCTGATAGAGGACAATATTGAATAGGGGGACTGTCATTTTAGTTTCGATTGTGCCCACTAGAGTGCACTAAAGTAATAGAGTGTTTTTCATAAACGGTTCTAGTATTTTCATAAAGTGTTATTATGTCTTTTTCTGTATGTAGTATGTTATAAATGTGTTTTAGCAGTATGATTGATGCGTGAGTGTAGTTTAAGGTTAATATGAAGATAATTGTTTTACGAGTTATGTAATGGAATTTAGTGTGGGAACATTTCGAAGAAGTATGGGTATGGAAAAAGGGGATTTTTGTAGAATAGTTTTGTAAAGTAAGTTTATGGTAAAGGGAAAATTAATTCAGGTATAAATAACAATAGTAAATAATTTTATGCATAAACAAAACTTCAGCATATTAGATAATTACGTCGGTAAAAAGTGCAGTCGTGTGGTTTACTATTTTGCGATTGGTTATGGATGAAAAGCGGGCTCTGACGTGGGAGAATGTAGGTTTGCTATTGGCTTTTGAGTAAACTGACCAATGGTAAAGCAGTATACTTCTTTTGCGCGCCTTTCTCTGCTGGTAGAGAAGACTTAGAGTATTCTAAAGGAGAGTCGAAGCCTAGCCATGAAACAGATCGGACGTGTGTAGTAGTAGTTTCCGATGGAAAAGATAAGTTGCCAGATATAGCGGTGTTTCATACATCAAAAGTGTTGGAAAGTGACGGCATAATTATTCCGAGTGTGTGTAGAAATTTCGGAATTTTTAAGTGAATTTTGTGACGAGAAAAGACATATATTCCGCGTGGCGTATTGAGCAGGTCGGTGGCTAAAAACTGTGACTGGCTTAGGTACCGACAGACTTAATATTTGGCGAGCATTCTCAATCAAAAACGGAAATGCAACACCATAAAGTTGCTAACGTGAGTGAAAGGGATTGTGAGTGACTGTGTTAAGACTAGCACGGGGTTGGCAGTGATACTGAGGACAAAATTTCCAACCTTCCATTTTGTGTGAAAACTTTCTCCCGAAACGTAGATTAGTGACTGGTTTCACGTCGAAGTACAGTAGGTTTCACTCGGCTTTCCTACTGATGATCTGCTGAGACAATGTTCACATGTAGGTGCAGGTCCATCGTAAAGGGACGGAAGGAACCGCGCCGCCGCAACTGCATCAAGGTTATTCTCCAATATCTCTTTTACTTTCCCAACACACTCTGACTGAACTTTACACGCTAACACAGCTATCTAAATTCATCATCCGAGACTCTGTGGCTATTTGAACTACTCTGTCCAAGACCCCAAAACTATCTGGCTTCTCGCCAGCGAAGAAGACGGCTCCACGTCCGTGTTGTCCATAGTCCTAACTGACCAATCCCCCGTCACGATGTACTTTGTGAAGGTCTAGTCCAATCAGACTTCGAGCAGAGTGCGTAGGAATATGCCGTTTTGGCGCCCTTGCGCTAAGAGAAAGCTACCAGATAGTTCTAGGAGCTTCTACCTAGAAATACCAGGGAAACGCCTCACATAGAAATATGCCAGCAAGGGCCGATATTCGATCTGGGGACGCTATACAAGACATGTGGACCACACAGGGACGTGCCGTTCATTTCTTCAGTTTCTTTTTTATTCATTCGCCCATCCTGCCACTGTGCCAAGAAAGCTAATGGACATCTTGGCCTCTTCCACCGACAGGAAGCACAAATATATCTCAACACACAGCTAAACTTATATTCTCATCCAATCGTACATGAACGGGAACAGATCAGAAAGGGCGCTTAAAAATAGAGTAAATCGCAGGTTACACAGAAACGTCCTCTGGGCGTCAGTGTTAGACAGTTGAGTTAGAAACAGGCACCAAGTAACATATTACCTAGTTAGATCTGGTAATGACTTCTAGAGTTAATGAAAGAGGTACCTAAATCAGCGTAAGTCTTTCAATGCACCAAACGTAAGGTATAGGATACCGTAAAAAGCCAAATGTACATTAAACCAGTGACTTTCGTATCTGGTGGGTATCTAAGCTTGAACACACTCAACAGATAAAAACCACAACAAAGAGAAGACTAATGCGTGGGACAAAACGGATGTTGACATAAAACTCAGCAGAAAGGTTAGTGATGTGCGTGACGATCAAGCGTGCGACAAACAAAAGCACACAGAACAAGAACGACAAGACCTGTGCATCTGCTCAAGTTGTAAAAGGATGAGGACAGGTAGGAGGAGCTTGATTCCCATTGGTCCAGAGAGAAACAGGGAATACTAGGAGTGACCTTGAATGTACCACATAAATTGCTCAGGTGCATATGCAGAGCGCTTCATCGCCGGCGGCTGCGGGGGCAGGATGGAAATGGAGGGTGACCTTGAAGATATCGCAGAAAACATCACCAAAAGTGACCCTGAGATAAGATGGTTATCTTGGCTTGAACTGGCAGTGCCCTGCCCTACACATGCCAAAATATAACAGGAATCACAACAGAAACCCATCAACAATCTCCCAGTGGGTTGCACGAATGGGGACAACTACGAAAGATGTTGTGACAATGATTAAAACCAAAGTACGAATGTGCAGTAAAGCACTGAACACGACAATGAGCAACTTGAAGCATTCAGCTCTGGTCAAGGGCTTTTTCCCCTGACGGAGACAGCTGCAACTCGGTCTAAAAGTCACTTTATTTTAGAATGAAATTTTCACTCTGCAGCGGAGTGTGCGCTGATATGAAACTTCCTGGCAGATTAAAACTGTGTGCCGGACCGAGACTGGAACTCGGGACCTCTGCCTTTCGCGGGCAAGTGCTCTGCCATCTGAGTTACCCAAGCACGACTCACGCCCCATCCTCCCAGCTTCACTTCTGCCAGTATCTCGTCTCCTACATTCCAAACCTCACAGAAGCTCTCCTGCGAACCTTGCAGAACTAGCACTCCTGGAAGAAAGGATACTGCTGAGACATGGCTTAGCCACAGCCTGGGTGATGTTTCCAGAATGCACACGGTAGAGCACTTGCCCGCGAAAGGCAAAGGTCCCGAGTTCGAGTCTCGGTCCGGCACACAGTTTCAATTTGCCAGGAACTTTCATATCAGGACACACTCCGCTGCAGAATGAAAATTTCATTCTGGAAACATCCCCCAGGCTGTGGCTAAGCCGTGTCTCCGCAATATCCTTTCTTCCAGGAGTGCTAGTTCTGCAAGGTTTGCAGGAGAGCTTCTGTGAGGTTTCGAAGGTAGGAGACGAGGTAATGGCAGAAGTAAAGCTGTGAGGACGGGGCGTGAGTCGTGCTTGGGTATCTCAGGTGGTAGAGCACTTGCCTGCGAAAGGCAGAGGTCCCGAGTTCGAGTCTCGGTCCAACACACAGTTTTAATCTGCCAGGAAGTTTCACTTCATTTTAGTTTTATAAGTTAGAAGACTTCGCCATACAGAAAAATACTGCCTGTTTACAGTAGGCTCTCATGTCGAGAACTTGGTTTGATTTCTTGAACTACTTATGCACTCATTGGCCGTTCGTCATTTACCAACGGGAAGAAAGTCGCAACACCAAACAATAATTAAAGTAGAGAAACGAAATTTCGCGAATACGTTTGTCTAGGTTGTTGTTGTTGTGGTCTTCAGTCCTGAGACTGGTTTGATGCAGCTCTCCATGCTTCTCTATTCTGTGCAAGCTTCTTCATCTCCCAGTACCTACTGCAGCCTACATCCTTCTGAATCTGCTTAGTGTATTTATCTCTTGGTCTCGCTCTACGATTTTTACCCTCCATGCTGCCCTCCAGTACTAAATTGGTGATGCCTTGATGCCTCAGAACATGTCCTACCAACCGATCCCTTCTTCTGGTCAAGTTGTGCCACAAACTCCTCTTCTCCCCAATTATATTCAATACCTCCTCACTAGTTATGTGATCTACCCATCTAATCTTCAGCATTTTTCTGTAGCACCACATTTCGAAAGCTTCTATTCTCTTCTCGTCTAAACTATTTACCGTCCGTGTTTCACTTCCATACATGGCTACACTCCATACAAATACTTTCAGAAACGACTTCCTGTCATTTAAATTTCAGCTGGCGACCTAGAAACTGTTTGTGGCAGCAACTGATTTGGACCGCAACTTTGATGAACAGCTGGCTTGGACGCCTGGGAAACAGTTTCTGAGGGACGTGGTAAGTTGAACCTCCTGTGGTTTTATGGTGATCGTTTCATTATGAAATTTCATTTCTCTTCTTCAGAAACGCTTTCCTTGCCATTGCTAGTCTACATTTTATATCCTCTCTACTTCCACCATCATCAGTTACCATGCTCCCCAAATAGCAAAACTCCTTTACTACTTTAAGTGTCTCATTTACAAATCTAATTCCCTCAGCGTCACCCGACTTAATTCGACTACATTCCATTATCCTCGTTTTGCTTTTGTTGATGTTCATCTTATATCCTCCTTTCAAGACACTGTCCATTTCGTTCAAATGCTCTTCCAAGTCATTTGCTGTCTCTGACAGAATTACAAAGTCATCGGCGAACCTCAAAGTTTTTATTTCTTCTCCATGGATTTTAATAACTACTCCGAACTTTTCTTTTGCTTCCTTTACTGCTTGCTCAATATAAAGATTGAATAGCATCGGGGAGAGGCTACAACCCTGTCTCACTCCCTTCCCAACCACTGCTTCCCTTTCATGTCCCTTGACTATTATAACTGCCATCTGCTTTCTGTACAAATTGTAAATAGCCTTTCGCTCCCTGTATTTTACCCCTGCCACCTTCAGAATTTGAAAGTATTCCAGTCAACATTGTCAAAAGCTTTCTCTAAGTCTACAAATGCTAGAAACGTAGGTTTGGCTTTCCTTAATGTAAGATAAGTCGTATGGTCAGTATTGCCTCACGTGTTCCGATATTTCTGCGGAATCCAAACTGATCTTTCCTGAGCTCGGCTTCTACCAGTTTTTACATTCGTCTGTAAAGAATTCGCATTAGTATTTTGCAACCGTGACTTATTAAACTGATAGTTCGGTAATTTTCACATCTGTCAACACTTGCTTTCTTTGGGATTGGAATTATTGTATTCTTCTTGAAGTCTGTCTCATTCATCTTGCTCACCAGATGGTAGAGTTTTGTCAGGACTGGCTCTCCCAAGGCTGTCAGTAGTTCTAATAGAATGTTGTCTACTCCCGAGGCCTTGTTTGGACTCAGGTCTTTCAGTGCTCTGTCAAACTCTTCACGCAGTATCATATCTCCCTTTTCACCTTCATCTACATCCTCTCCCATTTCCATAATATTGTCCTCAAGTACATCGCCCTTGTATAGACCCTCTATATACTCCTTCCACCTTTCTGCTTTCCCTTCTATGCTTAGAACTGGGTTTCCACCTGAGCTCTTGATATTCATTCAAGTGGTTCTCTTTTCTCCAAGGTCTCTTTAATTTTCCTGTATGCAGTATCTATCTTACCCCTCGTGAGATAAGCCTCTACATCCTTACATTTGTCCTTTAGCCATCCCTGCTTAGCCATTTTGCACTTCCTGTCTAGGTAACTTATTTAAATGATTAACACTGCAAGATCACAGGCTGATGAAAGCGCGAGATATGCCACTGCAAACGTAAAATGCTAGTACATTCATAACCGGTGAAAACGCCAGAATGTTGAGTGCAAGCGTACAAACGTTGTACAGGTGCCAGATGTCAGTTTGTGGGACGGCTAATGCTGTTTGTGGATGGCGACGGAGTTGTCGTCCGATGATGTCCCATACGTGCTCGAGTAGAGACAGATCTGGTGATCAAGTCAACGTGTAGACACTCTGTAGACCATGTTGGGCTACAATAGCGGTATGTGGCCGAGCGTTATCCTATTGGAAAACACCCCTTTGGAATGATCACGTATGGCAGCAGAACAAGCCGAATCACCAGACAGACGTACAGATTCTCAGTCAGCGTGCGAGGGATAACCACCAGAGTGCGGTCATACGAAATCACACCCCAGACCATAACTCGAGGTATAGGTCCAGTGTGTCTAGGTTTCAGACAGGTTTGTTGCAGACCCTCAAATGGCCTCCGTCTAACCAACACACGGCCATCAGTGGTACCGAGGCAGAACCAGGTTTCATCAGTGTTGTGTACATAGTTCCGCGTAGTCAGCACGTACACAGCTTTCCAACTAGAGTGCGCCGCCCCACTAAGATCAACAGCGCACGCGCAGCGCTCGTCCGTCTCCGCACTACGAGATGGCGCTGCCTTAGCAACGGACAAAATTCTGCTTCCGCTGATCCGCGTATTAATATGTATCGCAGCCAATGAGATTGCTGCCAACGTAGAACCTTTTCTCCTCGCGGATCACACTCGCGCAGTGATATGTGAACGCATGAGGTATTACAGCGAGTGTACAGACCTCCGATTAGTCAGTCTGCATTAGTCTGTACCAGTCTATAGTCAATTTTCAGTCTGTGCCTAATAACATTACCATATTCCTGTACATAGCCATGAAGATAAATGTATAGACACTTTGTCAAGTGTCAGAGATATGTGAGAATAAGATTAACGTACCCAGACCAAAGGAACTTCAGATTGTCAATTGTAAATAGCATCCAGAATCAAGTTACGTAATGTCTATGCTTTTTATTATTTTGATAAATGTGTGTGAAAATTAATCAAGTTCTGTTTAAAGTTGGTCACCGTCAATCTGCTACTCTAAGCGTGCAAGTGGCATTTTTATCGTCCGACCTAACAGCAGAAGATAAACACACCACCATAAGACCACGAGACATATTGCTGACACTCGCCTACTTCGTTAGAGCGACAAGTCAAATAATCTGATGGTGTGTGTACCGAAGGTCTTACAGTGCGCCCACCACAATCAAAAAACACAACAGACCTCCACCCTGCCCTCCAATGAGCTCTTGCTTGACACCACTGAATTCGCAAATGGCTGTGGCGTCGGGTCAGTGGAGTGCACGCTACAGTGCATCTGGCTCGGAGCTCTCCTCGATGTAACCGATTTGTAGCAGTTCGTTGTGTCATTGTGGTGCCAGAGTATTTATGAAACCCTGTCTAGATGTTTGTCGTAATGAGCATTTGCGTTCACAGTTACGTACATTGATCTAAGCTTGGAAACCAGAATGTCAGTTATTCGTATCAAAATACATAGGTGGTACATAAAGCTGCATTCTTGCTTGGAGCGCAGATGTTAAGTATCCATAGCTAAGTCCACAGATATAAATGTACTGCTAAGATATACAGGGTGTTACAAAAAGGTACGGCCAAACTTTCAGGGAACATTCGTCACACACAAAGAAAGAAAATATGTTATGTGGACATGTGTCCGGAAACGCTTACTTTCCATGTTAGAACTCACTTTATTACTTCTCTTCAAATCACATTAATCATGGAATGGAATCACACAGCAACAGAACGTACCAGCGTGACTTCAAACACTTTGTTACAGGAAATGTTCAAAATGTCCTCCGTTAGCGAGGATACATGCATCCACCCTCCGTCGCATGGAATCCCTGATGCGCTGATGCAGCCCTGGAGAATGGCGTATTTTATCACAGCTGTCCACAAGACGAGCACGAAGAGTCTCTACAATTGGCACCGGCGTTGCGTAGACAAGAGCTTTCAAATGCCCCCATAAATGAAAGTCAAGAGGGTTGAGGTCAGGAGAGCGTGGAGGCCATGGAATTGGTCCGCCTCTACCAACCCATCGGTCACCGAATCTGTTGTTGAGAAGCGTACGAACACTTCGACTGAAATGTGCAGGACCTCCATCGTGCATGAACCACATGTTGTGTCGTACTTGTAAAGGCACATGTTCTAGCAGCACAGGTAGAGTATCCCGTATGAAATCATGATAACGTGCTCCATTGAGCGTAGGTGGAAGAACATGGGGCCCAATCAAGACATCACCAACAATGCCTGCCCAAACGTTCACAGAAAATCTCTGTTGATGACGTGATGGCACAATTGCGTGCGGATTCTCGTCAGCCCACACATGTTAATTGTGAAAATTTACAATTTGATCACGTTGGAATGAAGCCTCTTCCGTAAAGAGAACATTTGCACTGAAATGAGGATTGACACATTGTTGGATGAACCATTCACAGAAGTGTACCCGTGGAGGCCAATCAGCTGCTGATAGTGCCTGCACACGCTGTGCATGGTACGGAAACAACTGGTTCTCCCGTAGCACTCTCCATACAGTGACGTGGTCAACGTTACATTGTATAGCAGCAACTCCTCCGACGCTGACATTAGGGTTATCGTCACTGCACGAAGAATTGCCTCGTCCATTGCAGGTGTCCTCGACGTTCTAGGTCTTCCTCAGTTGCGAGTTATAGGCTGGAATGTTCCGTGCTCCCTAAGACGCCGATCAGTTGCTTCGAACGTATTGCTCTCGGGACACCTTCGTTCTGGAAATCTGTCTCGATACAAACGTACCGCGCCACGGCTATTTCCCCGTGGTAATCCATGGGCATCTGCCAACTCCGCATTTGTAAACATTGCACTGACTGCAAAACCACGTTCGTGATGAACACTAACCTGTTGATACTACGTACTGATGTGCTTGATGCTAGCTCTGTAGAGCAATGAGTCGCATGTCAACACAAGCACCGAAGTCAACATTACCTTACTTCAATTGGGCCAACTGGCGGTGAATCGGGGAAGTACAGTACATACTGACGAAACTAAAATGAGCTCTAACATGGAAATTAAGCGTTTCCGGGCACATGTCCACATAACATCTTTTCTTTATTTGTGTGTGAGGAATGTTTCCTGGAAGTTTGGCCGTGCCTTTTTGTAACACCCTGTAGTACCAAGACGAGATGCAAACAGTACAATGAAATTTCTTAATGAGACGATCACCATAAAACCACAGGAGGTTCAACTCACCACGTCCTTCAGAAACTGTTTCCCAGGCGTCCAAGCCAGCTGTTGATCAATGTTGCAGATGAAATCAGTTGCTGCCACAAACAGTTTCTAGGTCGCCAGCTGATTCTGATGTTTACGCAGTTTCGTCGCCTGTTCACATCTGGTGATATCAGACATCACGCTACATCTACATCTACATCTATACTCCGCGAGCCACCTTACGGTGTGTGGCGGAGGGTACTTATTGTACCACTATCTGATCCCCCCTTCCCTGTTCCATTCACGAATTGTGCGTGGGAAGAACGACTGCTTGTAAGTCTCCGTATTTGCTCTAATTTCTCGGATCTTTTCGTTGTGATCATTACGCGAGATATATGTATGTGGGCGGTAGTAATATGTTGCCCATCTCTTCCCGGAATGTACTCTCTCGTAATTTCGATAATAAACCTCTCCGTATTGCGTAACGCCTTTCTTGAAGTGTCCGCCACTGGAGCTTGTTCAGCATCTCCGTAACGCTCTCGCGCTGACTAAATGTCCCCATGACGAATCGCGCTGCTTTTCGCTGGATCATGTCTATCTCTTCTATTAATCCAACCTGGTAAGGGTCCCATACTGATGAGCAATACTCAAGAATCGGACGAACAAGCGTTTTGTAAGCTACTTCTTTCGTCGATGAGTCACATTTTCTTAGAATTCTTCCTATGAATCTCAACCTGGCGCCTGCTTTTCCCACTATTTGTTTTATGTGATCATTCCACTTCAGATCGCTCCGGATAGTAACTCCTAAGTATTTTACGGTCGTTACCGCTTCCAATGATTTACCACCTATGGCATAATCGTACTGGAATGGATTTCTGCCCCTATGTATGCGCATTATATTACACATTTATCTACGTTTAGGGAAAGCTGCCAGCTGTCGCACCATGCATTAATCCTCTGCAGGTCTTCCTGAAGTACGTGCGAGTCTTCTGATGTTGCTACTTTCTTGTAGACAACCGTGTCATCTGCAAATAGCCTCACGGAGCTACCGATGTTGTCAACTAAGTCATTTATGTATATTGTAAACAATAAAGGTCCTATCACGCTTCCTTGCGGTACTCCCGAAATTACCTCTACATCTGCAGATTTTGAACCGTTAAGAATGACATGTTGTGTTCTTTCTTCTAGGAAATCCTGAATCCAATCACAAACCTGGTCCGATATTCCGTAAGCTCGTATTTTTTTCACTAAACGTAAGTGCGGAACCGTATCAAATGCCTTCCTGAAGTCCAGGAATACGGCATCAATCTGCTCGCCAGTGTCTACGGCACTGTGAATTTCTTGGGCAAATAGGGCGAGCTGAGTTTCACATGATCTCTGTTTGCGGAATCCATGTTGGTTATGATGAAGGAGATTTGTATTATCTAAGAACGTCATAATACGAGAACACAAAACATGTTCCATTATTCTACAACAGATTGACGTAAGCGAAATAGGCCTATAATTATTCGCATCTGATTTATGACCCTTCTTGAAAATGGGAACGACCTGCGCTTTCTTCCAGTCGCTAGGTACTTTACGTTCTTCCAGCGATCTACGATAAATTGCTGATAGAAAGGGGGCAAGTTCTTTAGCATAATCACTGTAGAATCTTAAGGGTATCTCGTCTGGTCCGGATGCTTTTCCGCTACTAAGTGATAGCAGTTGTTTTTCAATTCCGATATCGTTTATTTCAATATTTTCCATTTTGGCGTCCGTGCGACGGCTGAAGTCAGGGACCGTGTTACGATTTTCCGCAGTGAAACGGCGAATATCACTCCATACAACGTGACCCTCTATCTCCAGCTGAAGATAGCGATAGCTGCATACAGATAACTGTGATACGCCCATCCTAACACTGGTGTGTTTCCTATCTCGCCAAAATTCCTGTCGGCATTCTACAGGGAACTGCACTTATCACTGTTTGGGCACGGTAACTTACAGCGGTTACACACCTAAAGAATTTGTTTTTGTGTCTTGTAGATGAACCCAGTGTCAGAGTACTGTTACACTAACACATCCGCAGCACACCGCTGATTAATCAGTCACGGCGACATTTATACGCTTCAGACTGGCAGCAGCGATAAAGTTGTAAGAAAGCGTCATAAAATGCACTGACTACAAGGAATAAACTTTCACATTTATTACAAACCGTTTCTGTTTTCTAAAACGTGGACTTCCATGGCCAGAAATGTCACACTTTTATTACCTGAGGAAACACACCAAAAAGCTTTATTTATGCCAAGACGCGTTTCGGGCTTTCGTCCATCTTCATAATTATGGCGTGAAACTAAGAGTGTTTATGCTGTGCTCTGCAGGCGGAAAGAGAAACCGCAAATTACAGAGAAAAAGGCAGCTGCAGCGTTCAGCATGCTGTCGATAAAACTATTCACTATGTGGTCAAGAGTATACGGACAGCTGGCTGAAAATGGCTTACACGTTCGTGGTGCCATCCATCGGTAATGCTGGAATTCAATATGGTGTTGGCCCACCCTTAGCCTTGACGACAGATTCCACTGTAGCAGGCATACGTTCAATCAGGTGCTGGAAGGTTTCTTGGGGGATAGCAGCCCATTCTTCACGGAGTGCTGCACTGAGGAGAGGTATCGATGTCGGTTGGTGAGGCCTGCGACGAAGTCGGCGTTCCAAAACATCCCAAAGGTGTTCTATAGGTTTCAGGTCAGGACTCTGTGCAGGCCAGTCCACTACAGAGATATTACTGCCGTGCAACCACTCCGCCACTGGCCGTGCATTATGAACAGGTGCTCGAACGTGTTGAAAGATGCAATCGCCAGCCCCAAATTGCTCCTCAACAGTGGGAAGCAAGAAGGTGCTTAAAATATCAATGTAAGCCTGTGCTGTGATTGTGGCACACAAAACAAAAGCCACGCGGAGTAGCCGCGCGATCTAAGGCGCTATGTCACGGACGGTTCGAGTCCTTCCTCGGGCGTGGGTGTGTGTGTTGTTCCTAGCATAAGTTAGTTTAAGTAGCGTGTAAGTCTAGGGACCGATGACCGCAGCAGTTTGGTCCCTTACGAATTCACACACATTTCAACATTTGCACATTTGCAAAATAACAAAGTGTGCAAGCCCCCTCCATGAAAAACATTACCACTCCATAACACCACTGCCTCCGAATTTTACTGTTGGGACTATACACGCTGGTAGATGACGATCACCAGGCATTCGCCATACCCACACCCTGCCGTCGGATCACCACATTGTGTACCGTGATTCGTCACTCCACACAACGTTTTTCCATTGTTAAATCGTCGAATGTTTACGCTCCTTAGACCAAGCGACGCGTCGTTTGGCATTTACTGGCGTGATGTGTGGCTTGTGAACAGCCACTCGACCATGAAATCAAAATTTTCTCACCTTCCGCTTAACTGTTATAGTACTTGCAGTGAATCCTGATGCAGTTTGGAATTCCTGTGTGATAGTCTGGATAGAAGCCTGCGTATTACACATTACACCCCTCTCCAACTGTCGGCTGTCTTTGCCAGTCAACAGAACGAGGTCGGTCTGTGAGCTTTTGCGATGTACGTGTCCCTTCACGTTTCCATTTCACTATCACATCGGAAACAGTGGACCTAGGGATTTTTAGGAGTGTGGAAATCTCGGGTACAGACGTATGACACAAGTGACACCCAACCACCTGCCCCGTTCGAAATCTCTTGACTTCCGCGGAGTGCCCAGTTCTGCTCTCTCACGATGTCTAACGACTATTGAGGTCGCTGATATGGAGTACTTGGCATTAGGTGGCAGCACAATGCACCTAATATGAAAAACGTGTGTTTTTGGTGCTGTTCAAAACTGGTTCAAATGGCTCTGAGCACTATGGGACTCAACTGCTGTGGTCATCAGTCCCCTAGAACTCAGAACTACTTAAACCTAACTAACCTAAGGAAATCACACACATCCATGACCGAGGCAGGATTCGAACCTGCGACCGTAGCGGTTGCAGGTTCCAGGCTGTAGCGCCTAGAACCGCTCGGCCACTCTGGCCGGCTTTTGGGGATGTCCGGGTACTTTGGCTCACATAGTATCGCGTACACAAGATATAAAAGGGCAGTGCCTTGTAGAGCTGTCATATGTACTCAGGTGATACATGTGAAAAGGTTTCTGACATGATTATAACTGCACGACGGGAATCAACAGATTTTGGACGCGGGATGGTAATTGGAACTAGACCCCTGGGACATTCCTTTTCAGAAACAGCTAGAGAATTCGATATTTCGAGAGCGTGCTGAGAACTCCAGATTTCAGGAATTTCCTCGCACCATGGGGGATACAGTAGCTGACGACATTGACTTAACGATCGATTGCAGCAGCGATTGCGTAGAATTGTCAGTGCTAACAGATAAGTATAGCCGCTTGAAATCAATGTTGGACGTATGACAAACGTATCCCTTAGGACAGTGTGGCGGAATTTGACGTTAATGTGCTATGGCAGCTGACGCCCAATGCGAGAGAGTTTGTTGACGACATCGCCTGCAGTTCCTCTCCAGGGCTCGTGACCATACCGGTTTGACCCTAGACGACTGGAAAAGCGTGGCCTCGTCAGATAAGTCCTGATGTTAGTTGTTAAGAGCTGATGGTAGGGTTCGAGTGTGGCGCAGAGCACATGAAATGGTTCAAATGGCTCTGAGAACTATGGGACTCAACATCTGAGGTCATCAGTCCCCTAGTTCTTAGAACTACTTAAACCTAACTGACCTAAGGACATCACACACATCCATCCCCGAGGCGGGATTCGAACCTGCGACCGTAGCAGTCGCACGGTTCCGGACTGACGAGCCTAGAACCGCTCGGCTACCGCAGTTGCAGAGCCCATGAAGCCATGGACGCAAGTTGTCAACAAGCACGTGGCTCCATAACGGTGCAGGCTGTGTTTACATGGAATGGACCGGGTCCTCTGGTCAAACTGAACCTATCATTGACTGGAAATGGCTATGTTCGGTTACTTGGAGACCATTTGCAGTCACACTTTGTTCCCAAACAACAACGGAATTTTTACTGTCAGTGGGTCACAATCGTTAACGACTGATTTGAAGAACATTCTAGACAACTAGAGCGAATAGTATGGCCATCTAGCTTGTCCAACATCTGTACCATCGAACATTTGAGGGATAGAATCGAGCAGTTCTCCAGGGCTCGTGACCATATGGGTTTAACTGTAGACGACTGGAAAAACGTGGCCTCGCCAGGTGCGTCCCAATGTCAGTTGCTAAGAGCTGATGGGACGGTTCGAGTGTGGCACAGATCCCATGAAGACATGGACCCAAGTTGTCAACGAGGTACTGTGCAAGCTGGTGGCGGCTCCATAACGGTGCAGGCTGTTTTTACATGGAATGGACCGGGTCCTCTTGTCCAACTGAACCGATCATTGACTGGCAATGACTATGTTCGGTTACTTGGAGACCATTTGCAGTCATTCATGGACTTTGTTCCCAAACAAAAATGGAATTTTTACTGTCACTGGGTCACAATCGTTCACAAGTGGTCTGAAGAACATTCTGGACAACTAGAGCGAATAGTTTGGCCACGTAGATTGTCTGACGTGTATACCTTCGAAAATTTGAGGGATAACCGAGCGGTCAGTTTGTGAACAAAATCTTGCACTGGCAACACTTCCACAATTATGGAAGGCTATATAGGCTCTTACGGTGTTCGCTTATTTCCAAGTCCGTATCGATCTTAGTGCTGCGTTTTCACTCAGTTGGCGCTTTGGCGTCTGGCGGTTGTTTCCGTGTGTGATCGGTGGCCGGGGCTTAGCTGGAGGCGTGTGAGGAGGTAAGAGGTGGCTGCCTTGGCGTGAAGACAGTTCGGCTCGCCTGGGGTTGTTTGCGTCTGGACGCCGACTGGGGCCCGATGGGAAGACCGGACCGTGATTTTACGGTTAGTAGTGGTGTGCCGTTGAACTTGATTCGCAATGGGAGCAAAATCACGCCTGTTGTTGTTTGTCGAGCCTGAGTTTGAAATACCTTCTATGTGTGGCGGGATGTCATTTCGTCCTCCTGTCTCTCCGTCGCTGGGATTGCTATCCTCGTTTACCGCCCCATGGATGTATATCGATGGGCTACGCTGCTCTCTGTACTCTACTAGATGCTGGTGATGGAAGTGCGTCGTTCAGCGGCACGTTAGTCTGGGTGCTTTACGTTTGATCTTCAAGTCCGTAGTCTTCGAGCGGCACTCCTTAGAGTTTGCCTTGTGCAGTTAGATAGGAGTTTATTTTTGTCTTGTGGTGCTTCTGCTTTCCGTCAATGAAGGTTAAGCTTGATTCGGCAATCCGTACGACGCTTGGCACCTCAGCAGGCGGCTCGGAGCCACCTTCACGACTAAACGGAAGCCTTTGGACTGAGAGGTCTTGTGTTTTGCATATTGTTCCAAAAATTGTTGTTTTGGTATTAAGTTGGCGGAGGTTTCTTATGGATTTCCCAGCCATTGGTCTGTTGATCGGCCCGGGCTAGGTCTCGTTATTTTAAAAGTCGGTCCTTGTTTTGGCTTAGTAGATTTTGGTTTACTGCCTGGTAGTTCTGGTAGTACGCCGGGTCGCTGTGGTTGTGTTGCATTTTGTATGGCGCTGTGTGCTCGGAGCCGTGGAGTACCATTTGTGTGAACTGCTTCACTGGGGAGTACTGATCAGGCCATTCTTATTCTTCTTTTGTATGAAATAATTTTATTATTATTTTAAAATAACATTACCACTTAAATGATTTAATTCTTGTTGCGTTAATTGCAACTTGGGTACTGAGAAATTTAGTAGTGTAATTACGCAAGATTTAATAGTGCCACATGCCCCTTTACCTTCCGTAATCTGTTAGTTACCGAAAGACCTTAAGCTCATACTCATATGATGTGATTTTCTTAAATTATTGTATTTTTATGTCATGTTATTGTTTTTTTTTTAATTTGCTGATCACTGGTGTACTGTTCCAAGTGATAAAATGTTTCAGGTAGCTATTACTTGGGTGGAACGCGCGGAACCGCAAGGAGAGAGTAGTTGCGTGCCTTACGTGTCCGTTGTTGGTGCGGCCTGGGGTCAGTTGTTTGTTTTGGTGCGCCTGAGTTAAGTATTGTGTGGCCTCCTCCCTTGCGGCCCCATCGTGTTCTTCTTATAAACATTTCCTTCAAGGCCGCTATCGACAGGGGATCTCAAGTTGATTCCGTATTTCTGGATTTCCGGAAAGCTTTCGACACCGTTCCTCACAAGCGACTTCTAATCAAGCTGCGGGCCTATGGGGTATCGTCTCAGTTGTGCGACTGGATTCGTGATTTCCTGTCAGGAAGGTCGCAGTTCGTAGTAATAGACGGCAAATCGTCGAGTAAAACTGAAGTGATATCAGGTGTTCCCCAAGGAAGCGTCCTGGGACCTCTGCTGTTCCTGATCTATTTAAATGACCTGGGTGACAATCTGAGCAGTTCTCTTAGGTTATTCGCAGATGATGCTGTAATTTACCGTCTAGTAAGGTCATCCGAAGATCAGTATCAGTTGCAAAGCGATTTAGAAAAGATTGCTGTATGGTGTGGCAGGTGGCAGTTGACACTAAATAACGAAAAGTGTGAGGTGATCCACACGAGTTCCAAAAGAAATCTGTTGGAATTCGATTACTCAATAAATACTACAATTCTCAAGGCTGTCAATTCAACTGAATATTGCTGCGCGGTGTGGGATCCTTACCATGTGGGATTGACGGAGGACATCGAAAGGGTGCAAAAAAGGGCAGATCGTTTTGTATTATCACGTAATAGGGGAGAGAGTGTGGCAGATATGATACGCGAGTTGGGATGGAAGTCATTAAAGCAAAGACGTTTTTCGTCGCGGCGAGATCTATTTACGAAATTTCAGTCACCAACTTTCTCTTCCGAATGCGAAAATATTTTGTTGAGCCCAACCTACATAGGTAGGAATGATCACCAAAATATAATAAGAGAAATCAGAGCTCGAACAGAAAGGTTTAGGTGTTCGTTTTTCCCGCGCGCTGTTCGGGAGTGGAATGGTAGGGAGATAGTATGATTGTGGTTCGATGAACCCTCTGCCAAGCACTTAAATGTGAATTGCAGAGTAGTCATGTAGATGTAGAAGGCACTTTAGTTAATTTTGTTCTAGTATTATTTTAATTTCTTACATTGGTAAAATTGTGTGGCCTTCATTATGCACACTGTTGGTCACAATGTATCGTATATCATGATGTGCGTGTGTAATGGTGCAGTAAATGGATGACTGTTCTTTCTGTTTTGGCGCCCTTCGTGCCTCCTTTCTTGTCCCTATTGGTACGCTATCCTTGTACTTGTGTTGGTAATCCACGTCAGTGGTAGCAGCGCACCTTCGTTCCTCGACCTTGGGCGCCTTAATTTGTGTAAGTGGAGTATGAAATTGATATTTTTTCGTATTTTTATGCTCTTGTTTATTGAGAACTTTTTTTTGCTTGTAGTTTCCTTTTTGTGTTATACAGGAACACCGAACGATCATGGCACGATCAGTACCAGGTTTAGACTTACTTACGAAAGCCCAGCTGCAATATGAGCTTAGAATCGGAAGTCAAAGTGTTGACGGTACGGTGAATGAGTTGATTCCACGGCTCCGGGAGGCGTTGTTAGCTCCAGTAATGTTCCCGGATCAGGGTAAGTGTATAAAATAAATAAAATAAAATCAAATAAAATATTAATTATTTTAATGTTAATTATTCTGTATGATGGTGAATGTAATTGTAATTGATATTTGCTTATCTGGATAATTATTCGGTATCAGACGCTTGACAATGGCTTTTTCGTAAAGGCAATGTTACTCGTAGTTGACCGTGAAATAAAATTGAAATAATCGGACTTCGTAGTTAAATCGTTTCCAAAGACTGCTGCGGTAGGTGCGGACTCATAATCTAAATCTCAATATTACAATAATTTGCCAGCCATGCCAAAACGTCGTACAGAGGTGATTGTCTACTAAACATAAAAAAGTTACACTGTTAGTTAAATCAGATATATTCAATGAATAAGCCTACAGTTCATAATCCTACTTACTTTTATAAATATAAATTCTTTACAGAATCGAGTGCCTAGTGTGGTTGCAACTCGCAGTAATTTTCTATAACATGAAATATGGCGGTGTGCCAGACAATAAAATAAAAATACGTGCTTCTCGCACCACTTCAACCAGAGCTCTCTTTTCTTAATCAAACATACGAGTAACGTAATTGTGCTTTTGTTTTATCAGCGACACAGCGCTGCAGTTGTGTGCCATAGGCTTTATTTATTTGTCACTGATTATTTATTTAATTAATATTTCGCGTTTCCGAGGAAACTCACGCTCGGCATGCAGATGTGCCTTTATATTGCCCCCTGAATTGCGAGGCGAAAGGACACACCTGCAGGCGAGCAATTCACCTAAAGGCACAAGAAAATCTAAGTTATCTACAACTATTTACATGACCCACATTATACTCATTATATACAAAATTTGAATGACGCGGGTGCGCCGTAAAAGTTCTTATGTTGGCAGATAGAGTGCGTACAGTTAGATCACGCGGCACAGTATTGCAGTTCATATTGTTCGTGTGCGCGCGTCTCTCAGTCGTTGCACCAAGAAAATATTCAACCAAGATTACATATGAAGACTACATTCTATGACAGGTAACTTAGTTTTAAATTTACAATATTCGTTATAACACAATACAACTTAGATTGTTGAATGTTCTTAGTTACATAGTATTGTTTTGAAATACTTCAAAGAAAAATGTCCGTATGTTTCAGGTGCGTTGACCTATACACATCGTGTCGTTATCACAGTTCATATTCATCTGCTGCACAATAATTTTTTACAGGTTAGTATCGTCGTGGTAAAGTTTTTTGATCACGGTAACATCGTTGTATAACAACGTGATTAATACATAAGCGTGTCCATTTCCTATTTTCATTATAGTCGTTGTGATGCAGTTCGTTGTGAGTAAAAGCATTGCTTATTACAGATCAGACGTGACCCGCCGAATAATTGGTCCACGTGCAGTTCGTTTTTTACATTCCGTGGAAGCTTGGTTGTAGAACCTCGGACGGCACATAGCTGGCGTCGATCCTAGGACAGTCCAGGTAAGAGTGTCCGTCACATTTCGAGAACATTTCATTCCCTGAAGTTCCAACCAAAATTCTTCCACCCGTCGTGTTGTTTTCTGGACAGGCACTTTGTGTCCATTTAATCCAGTTAACATCTTGAAGTTAGGTACTGTAGTAATGTCACTAGACGATGCACGAATTATGCACTTCACATTTTCAGTTTTTTGCTGAATATAGCTCACCTAAATGTTCGTAGTTATTAATCAAGGAAATCGTTCATCGCGTTTACATAGGTACGATGCATAATGAATGGCATTAACCGTTTCCTTCACATAGGTTTCTGCGTAGTTGCAGAGTTAGTAATGTTCGTTAATGTCCGTGAATAGAGGTTCACTATGCAATGTCTTTTTGGCACTCGTTTTGTTCAAATTTTTACATGATACATCAGTTAAAAAAAAGTAATTATACATACACACGTCACATATTTTCTTAGTATAAACATAATACAGTTGCACATAAACATGTTTACATCATCATTACATCGCTATAGGTTATTACATTGTGTCACATTTGATTACATGAATTGCAGATATTTACGTCCTCTTTATCGGTTTTGTGATGTCACCTGAAATTAAGATAGGTTAGACACAACATTCATTACATCAGTAGGCAAGACCAGGCGTTTTCACTACTCAATAAATATTCAAAATAGTAAGAGAGAGAAAATGTTCGATTCCTCGCGTTTTGTGCGTGTGTGTAGAGTGTCTGTGTGGCCTTGACTACTGGTAGATGCTTTTCGTGTTGAGAGATGTGCGTCTAATCTATTTCTCAAAGTAAAAGATCGCTTCACAGATGACGTCTGTCAGTTCGTCAGGTGTCATACCAAGTCAGTGGTACCTACAGTCACAAATGTTCCGTGAAAAATTAATATATCATTCACTGCTACGTAATCATAAATTTTACTTTAATATTCAGTCTTCTCGGTGGAGCCGCGGCGTTGAAAGAAAAGTTCTTCTGTCTTCAACTGCGACTCTGGAACGCTGAAATGAAAATTTCTATACTACTTATTATCTGTGTTGTAACGAGTTGCTTAGCAACGTTTTGATGGGTATGACTTTGACATTATTCAGCATGAAATGCTCTAAGATCTCGGTGTGCGTATAGCCCAATAATTTTGTTAGTTCTACGATGTTGTAACAGATACGCACCAGGGTGCGGTATGTTAACAATTATATAAGGTCCTTCATATAGCAGACGCCACTTAGCGTTGCGTCGTTTGAGTGCAACAGATTTATGATGAGTACGAAGTAGTACAAGCATTCCTACCTCGAATTTTTGTTTTCTTTTTATTATGTTTCTGTGATGTTTGTTTCGTATTTGTGCGTGATGTGTCAATGTAGTCAATACTTCTTTTATTTTCTGTTCAGGTGTGATTTCCTTGTCTGACAACTTAGGTAATGGTTCTATCCACTGATCGTTCTGTTTGATTAACATTTGTAACATGTCGGCAATGTTTACCGTTTGCAAGGTCTCTGCCCCCGCCGCGTCATTAGACGTGACGTCATGCATTAACATGGGCTCTGATTGAGACTTTGAAATTTTTGTGGTGGACGGCCTATTGTCAAACTTTTCGTCAACACTTGCGTCAATGTTTGATGAATCGTCACTACCGGTTGCTGTCGTAAAGTCATTTTCTAACACTTGTCTCACGTCCGAGTCGGATTGCGTCTGAATAGTACGTCCTTGCTGTTCCATTTTTGCGTATTGTTTTCTAGTTATTACCATGCCACACGTGATATATGTTTCAAGAAAATATTTGACACTGATTTTAAAATAAAATGCAGTTGAGCATGAATCGCTCGTAGCAACAATGGCTGTCTATTAATTTAAAAATATAAACTGAATTTGAGATTATTGGTAATGGCTGCTGTCCATGTTACTACGTATCGTACAGAAGTCGGCCATATTGTACACACGTGTATTGGTATTGTTGCATACGTTATTGTTTAGGGAAAAGTACTGAGAATGAAATTTATCACTGAAACTGTTATGCGGAAAAGAAACACTACAGAATTTACTGAAAAGCTAATACACTGAATTATACGTCTGGTCAAGCCTGCCAATGCAAGGATGCTGCGTCTTACCTTATTTTGCTGGAAGCTTCTTTGCGTCTTCCGGCAAAATTTCAGAATTGCAATGTCTTCAAATTTTGTTATCTCTCATACATTGACGTCCAGGTCCAGAAAGTTGATTTTTTACATGAAACAAAGAGAACAATGTAACAAATGACAAAATAACAAGTCCGACACGCAGTCGCCAATATAAAATAAATAAAATAAAAATCAAATAAAATATTAATTATTTTAATGTTAATTATTCTGTATGATGGTGAATGTAATTGTAATTGATATTTGCTTATCTGGATAATTATTCGGTATCAGACGCTTGACAATGGCTTTTTCGTAAAGGCAATGTTACTCGTAGTTGACCGTGAAATAAAATTGAAATAATCGGACTTCGTAGTTAAATCGTTTCCAAAGACTGCTGCGGTAGGTGCGGACTCATAATCTAAATCTCAATATTACAATAATTTGCCAGCCATGCCAAAACGTCGTACAGAGGTGATTGTCTACTAAACATAAAAAAGTTACACTGTTAGTTAAATCAGATATATTCAATGAATAAGCCTACAGTTCATAATCCTACTTACTTTTATAAATATAAATTCTTTACAGAATCGAGTGCCTAGTGTGGTTGCAACTCGCAGTAATTTTCTATAACATGAAATATGGCGGTGTGCCAGACAATAAAATAAAAATACGTGCTTCTCGCACCACTTCAACCAGAGCTCTCTTTTCTTAATCAAACATACGAGTAACGTAATTGTGCTTTTGTTTTATCAGCGACACAGCGCTGCAGTTGTGTGCCATAGGCTTTATTTATTTGTCACTGATTATTTATTTAATTAATATTTCGCGTTTCCGAGGAAACTCACGCTCGGCATGCAGATGTGCCTTTATAAGTGGATATCAGTTTCCACATTTATATCTACTTGGAGTGCTACCGTGTCAGTCTTTGAGCGTGATCCTCCCACGTAAAAACAGATTCGTCAAGCACAAGCTCAATTGGCTCATTCACATCAGTCTTTGTTAGATTTAAAATCAGTTGAGGTCCAAGACGCGCATAGAGCAGCTTTTAATCAGGCCTTGGCGGGGATGGAGGGCCTGAATTCGCGCCTCTTGGCGCATGCCTTGAGGGTCGTCATGATGTAAGGGAGCGTGCGTCCCAGCGAGTCGAATTAGAACAGTCTAATTCGTTTGCGAAATTGCCTCACCCTTTAGTGAGATTGTTGCATGATGTTAATGACATTACTATTGAGTCGGTAGATCAAGTTATCAATGTGTTGGAATTAATTGTTCGTTTACGGCGACATACGGAGGCTCTATCTCTTCCACATGCTACGGTATTGACGGCGTTGTATTCAATGGCCCGCGGCAGTTTAGCTTTGATAATAGCCGAAACGTTGCAAGAGGACAGTTCGCCCACGCACCTGAGGTATAAGATTTTGAATATTAAGCTCACTGACCGCGCGCGTAGAGCGTTGGAACAGGAACAATTTTGGCGGCTGCAAGCAGATAGGGAACCACTAATGCAATTTGTGGAACGTGTTAGGCTTGCGGTAGAGGCTCTCGACATACAAATTTCAGAACGCGATTGTGTCACCCGTATCCTTGATGGTCTTTCTACATCAGAGAAGGGAAAATTTATCTTTGTTGAGAGACCGCGAACGTATGCCGAGTTGTTGGCGCTTCTTGACAAATTAGATGTCCGTCAATTTCCGGAAGTTACGCAGCAGTGTTCTCATAATAATATGCCTTCGGAGCACTGCCTACTGTTGTTCCCCGGAACGTCCCTAACCAGTGCCAATGTTATCGTCATGGATCCCCAGATCATTTGGTCCGGTCCTGTCCGGTTCTTCGCACGCCCCGTTATCAAAAATGACGCCAGGATAACGGGGGAAGAAGGTGGGGGAAAAGAAAGCCAAACTGGCCGGTAAATTGTCGTGAAATTCGAGCTGGGTCGATCCCTTCTCTCCCCTTTATTTGTGCGAAATTAGGGCAGGAACAGATTTGTGCCTTGTTAGACACAGGCAGTGCCCGGTCTTTCATTAGTAAGACGTGGTGTTTGGAATTTGGTAAAACAGCTCGCTTATCTAGTGTGCGTTCTACCGGAAGTAGATGTCGGACTGCTAATGGTCAAATGTTGCCTATTCTGGGGGAGTGCACAGTAAGTTTGTCTATTGGCACCTTTTCGTGGCCTGTTCAGTTGTTGGTTGCGGAGAATTTAAGCACGCATTTCATTTTGGGTTGGGACTTTATTAGTAAGTCGGGTCTAATTGTCGATCCTTCAAGGGGTACCTTTTATTTTCAGTTCCGACCTACTACTAGAATTGCCTTTTGTGTGTGTGGCAGGGCAGGCGGAAGTACTGATTTGGCGGTAACACAGGATTATCCGGATGTATCACATGTCCAAGAAGTAGAAGCAAGGTTAAAGGAGCTGTTGTCTGAGTACCCGCAAGTTATTACGGACAGATTAGGAGTAACCAATCAGATCGAGTATGAAATTCTTCTTACCGATCTGATACCGGTGCGTAAGGCTCCGTATAAGTTGTCACCTCCTAAAATGCGGGTGCTGCGGGCCAAAATTGAGCAGATGTTGAAGGATGGGGTAATTCGCTATTCCACTTCGACGCAAGCTCCTCTTGTTTTCCTCGTCCCTAAGGCGGGCAAGAATGACTATCGCCTTGTAGTCGATTACCGGCTGCTTAATCAGAAAATGCTGTTGGAATCGGTCCCGGTCCCCGACCTGCATAATTGTTTTACCTGGTTTAAGGGTGCGAGCTATTTCACTGTACTGGATTTGAATCAGGCCTATTTTCAAATACCTATTGTGGAGAGTTCCAAGCGAGTCACGGCATTTACTACAGATTGGAATCTTGAGAGGCACCCGCATGCCTTGCTCATACTTTGGCATCAAGCAGTCAGGCCTGCAAGATGAGTGATCTGCCAAGCGAGTGGATTCATTTTTTATTTATCAAGTAACATGAACTCTAATGCTCACAATTAAGTTAAAAGTTATTCTCCTGCTTGGATATTGCGCAACGGAAATGCACATCTGGCTATTATTAATTTACACAACTCTGACTGTTCACTACGCACTGGCAATGCCACATATTCGTTCTTATTCAACGGCTTTGATCAACACGTGGCCATCGCACTGCATATGAATGGCGCACACATTATAAATTCTGGGTATCATGGCAACACACTATTCGAAGGAAAAGGGCCCGCATCTCGTGGTCGTGCGGTAGCGTTCTCGCTTCCCACGCCCGGGTTCCCGGGTTCGATTCCCGGTGGGGTCAGGGATTTTCTCTGCCTCGTGATGGCTGGGTGTTGTGTGCTGTCCTTAGGTTAGTTAGGTTTAAGTAGTTCTAAGTTCTAGGGGACTTATGACCACAGCAGTTGAGTCCCATAGTGCTCAGAGCCATTTGAACCATTTTTGAAGGAAAAGGCCACCAATCTTTTTCTTTTCACTATCTTATTTATTCCGATAAATTCTATAACCTAAACACACAAATTCTGTAACCTACAACAATAAAACATGAGAAATTCCGCCCAGTGGGCATGGCTTCACATTGGTGATTCTCTATCTTATGGTCTCGTAATTATTTAACGCTACAGTGCACTTTCTGGATAGGATGGTGGATCTTTTGCTATATCTCACACTTCGACTCTCACAACCATCATCACGAAACTTTCCTCCAGACCGAGCGGTACAAAAGGAACATGCATAACACACTACCTCTGAAACTACCTTGCTACTCTCCCATGCAAACCACACATACTTAAATCACATGACATACACCACACTGCAACATGGAATACAACACAAGGAATAGTCACAACATTATCACTTTCAGCTTTCCCACTTCAATTAGTATTTATCCCAGTTTCACACGACACTGCCCCACTTCGTAATTTTTCTTTCCTACTATGAACTCTGGAGGATATATGCACGTCTTCCTGTGCAATGCAAGCCAAGTGGCGTTGCTGGATAGACGGCTGACTCACCTTGCTTCTCTCTCAGAGTATTAGAGTTTGAATCAAGCGTCACACGGAAACATAACACGCAAAGTAATATTAAGAACATATTCATCACACACGCGAGTCCTCAACTGATACCATGGACGAGTACTTCTCTTTATCCTTTGTCTCATACACAGATTGAGACTCACGCAGTACTCACCACGTGGAAGTACTCGTCTCTAATTTCAAGTCCTGCACACGCCATTTCTTAAATATTTCCAACTTATAGTACACACGCTAGTAATTCAGCTTAACTTAAGCACTCGGAAGTATTTCAACTTATTGTTACACGTGGTTTCACTGCGACCGTTGGTCACTTCCGAAGATTACTACGATACCCTTAATATTACCTGCCTGACATTTAATTCTCCCCACAAAAGTTCCTAAAATAGAGAAATTATTATTCCAAACTACTCTTAAGTATTTCACATGCATACCATGTCTCCACTCTTTTGTCCTTACGGAGCACGCCTAAGACAGGTCTTACCAACACTAGATCCAGTGGCAGAGTGCTGAAACATGGCCGTTCTTCGCGTTCTCTTGCACCTCTGCCGAAGTGGGGGAGCACCTTGCTACCGTATTGGTCAGCCACATTTCAGGCGCTCAAAGCTCTGGTAAATTTCATCTCTTTGGTTCCACCAAAGGTGACCAAAAGAACGTCTCAAAGATGATCATAAATTCACATTCACTATCTGCGGTTAGCAGATGACCATACATTCATTCATTTCACAGATCTCACCAAACTGGATGTAGGGATTTATTTTGTGGGAGTGCACATGTGATCAATTAAATAAATAAATTGTCATTCTTTCCCACACTGGTATCCGGCTTCGCTGTATTAATTGAAATTGAGTTATTTTTACAAAAAATATGTTGTTCTGACAAGAATAATGAAGTATGTTGTACATATATTCAATGTCGGGCAGTACTGTACCCTTTCAATCTGTTTGAATTTAACCGGGACCCATTTGGTTTGGCGACGGGAGCCGCGGTTTTGAGTAGATTGCTAGATCGAGTGCTTGGTGACTTGAAGCTTAATTGTGTGTACAACTATTAAGATGATCTTGTTATTTATAGTAAATCATTCGAGGACCATTGGCAGCATCTTCGGTTGATGTTAGAGCGGCTGCGACTGGCGGGGCTCACGATTAGACAATGAAGGGTCTATTTTGCTTTTTATCTTACGCTTGGATGGATACATATTATTATGACAGTATGGACAACCAAAAATGTGTCTGCTCTTCTGCTGTTGCTCTTACGATTTTGTAGTAGTTTTCCAGCTGTCAAATTCGATCCGATAACACTCAGGCCTTGGCTGCCACGAGTTGGTACTTTTTAGAGTCTATGTGGAGAGGCTGCAGAGTGTAACGGTACTTGAATTACGTAACCATTACGGCACCTCAACTAAACCTCTCGATACCAGCAATATAAAGTAGTTGACATATTTCTGTGACAACATTCAGATTTGATTTCATTAATGTAGAGGTATTTTGATACATCGATATGTTTATATTGCAATGATATTATTCTTATGTGTGTTCTTTCTTTTGTCACTATGATCTTTGACGTACTTGTAACTCTTGATTTTTGGGTGTGAAAGCAGTTGTTAGTGAGTCGGACCATGAAAACGTCAAGTCTTGGATGTCATGTTGGAAAAACGCATATTGTAGTCAGCTTATAAAATGTGAACTTTAACAATGAGGAAGATGTTCTCAAGTTCAAAAATGGTTCAAATGGCTCTGAGCACTATGGGACTTAACATCTATGGTCATCAGTCCCCTAGAACTTAGAACTACTGAAACCTAACTAACCTAAGGACGTCACACAACACCCAGTCATCATGAGGCATAGAAAATCCCTGACCCCGCCAGGAGTTCTCAAGTATGTTCAGTATTGTGAAGTGATGTTTTGTGTGTTATGTGATATTGCAACAAAAGCAATAAAAAGGAAGTGTAACTTAAATTCGGAGTGCTGATTATTTTTTTACATCACTATTGTGCTAATTTTGAAAGGTTTAATCTTTAAGAATGGTTTGTGAAGCGCATCTACAAAACATTTGAATATCGCATAATAAAACCTAGGCCTCTTTGCATACGAGCTTGGAATCACCACCACCTAGATTTTTGACGACTGAGCCATGATTTTACAAGAAGACCAGCGTGGGAAACACGAAAAGATGAGTGCCTAGTTTATTCATTATTACATGAAATGACTTTATTAACTGTGCTCTAATGACACCTGCCACATAATAACTTTGTTGTTGCCCAAAAATGCAGTATTTAGCAGCGTGAGCACCACCACAATCATTATTAAATTTTGACCTTCGTTGTGGTAGGGTTGTTAGAAGAGACTGTTAAACATGGCAATAATTTTAATTAGAAGGAGGACGGTGTGAAGCAGTGATTATGTTGATTCCGACGCTGAAGAAGCCGTGTCTAACTCCCTTTGAAGATGTCCTCCCCAGATGGGTACGAGACGCTTCTTTCTTTCCGGACATTGGAGCCCGGTGGGTCTATACTTTAGTTACTGTGAATTTGTGATTTATGAAGCAGGGTCAAAATACCGCCTTGGTGACGTTACGTTGCAACGCTTCACACGAAGACCCTATGTCTAGTTCACAATGTGAGATGTCTGAGACATTGTCTGGCCACAGCAGAGGTAGTCCTCTTGTAAGCAGATTCCACAGTTCTAGTCTTTGGAAAACCTTTGTTGAACGTTAATCGTGATCAAGTGTTTTTCCTCCTTTTTCTTATATACAGCGTGGTCCATTGATAGTGACCGGTGATGTGTTGGCAGAAGAGCCAACACCGGGTTAGGTTAGGTTGGGTTGGGTTGGGTTGGGTTGGGTTGGGTTGGGTTGGGTTGGGTTGGGTTGGGTTGGGTTGGGTTGGGTTGGGTTGGGTTGGGTTGGGTTGGGTTAGGTTAGGTTAGGCGTGAGGTCTGGAACAAGGTAAAGTAGTTGAGTCTAGTAAGAAAAGAACTTAGTTGCTGGAATACTTAACTTTAATCCATAATTGGAGAACATTGCTCTTGTTGATACATGAATTATAATCTCAATATAAACTGGTAATTTGCTAGGCCGTAGCAAATGACGTAGCTGAAGGCTATGCTAACTATCGTCTCGGCAAATGAGAGAATAATTTGTCAGTGAACCATTGCTAGCAACGTAGGCTGTACAACTGGGGCGAGTGCTAGGACGTCTCTCTAGACCTGCCGTGTGGTGGCGCTCGGTCTGCAATCACTGACAGTGGCGACACGCGGGTCTGACGTATACTAACGGACCGCGGCCGATTTAAAGGCTACCACCTAGCAAGTGTGGTGTCTGGCGGTGACACCACAACCGGGCCAAATATCTCACGAAATAAGCGTCAAACGAAAAAACTACAAAGGACGAAACTTGTCTAGTTTGAAGGGGAACCTGATGGCGCTAAGGTTGGCCCGCTAGATGGCACTGCCATAGGTCAAACGGATATCAACTGCGTCTTTTTTAAATAGGAACCCCCATTTGTTTACATATTCGTGTAGTACGTAAAGAAATATGAATGTTTTAGTTGGACCACTTGTTAGCTTTGAGATAAATGGCGCTGTAATAGTGACAAACATATGGCTCACAATTTTAGACGAACAGTTGGTAACAGGTAGGTTTTTTAACTTAAAATACAGAACGTAGGTACGTTTGAACATTTTATTTTGGTTGTTTCAATGTGATACTTGTACCTTTGTGGACTTATCATTTCTGAGAACGCATGCTGTTACAGTGTGATTACGTGTAAATACCACATTAATCCAATAAATGCTCAAAATGATGTCCGTCAACCTCAATGCATTTGGCAATACGTGTAACGACATTCCTCCCAATAGCTAGTAGTTCGCCTTCCGTCATTTTCACACATGCATTGACAATGCGCTGACGCATGTTGTCAGGCGTTGTCGGTGGATCACGATAGCAAATATCCTTCAACTTTCCCCACAGAAAGAAATCCGGGGAGTTCAGATCCGGTGAACGTGCGGGCCATGGTATGGTGCTTCGACGACCAATCCACCTGTCATGAAATATGCTATTCAATACCGCTTCAATCGCACGCGAGCTATGTGCCGGACATCCATCATGTTGGAAGTACATCGCCATTCTGTTATGCAGTGAAACATCTAGTAGTAACTTCGGTAGAACATTAGTTAGGAAATCAGCATACATTGCACCATTTAGATTGCCATCGATAAAATGGGGGCCAACTATCCTTCCTCCCATAATGCCGCACCATACATTAACCCGCCAAGGTCGCTGATGTTCCACTTGTCGCAGCGATCGTGGATTTTCCGTTGGCCAATAGTACATATTATGCCGATTTACGTTACCGCTGTTGGTGAATGACGCTTCGTCGCTAAATAGAGCGCGTGCAAAGAATCTGTCATCGACCCTAATTTCTCTTGTGCCCAGTGGCAGAACTGTACACGACGTTCAACCTCGTCGCCATGCAATTCCTGGTGCATAGAAATATGGTACGGTTGCAATCGATGTTGATGTAGCATTCTCAACACCGTGTGCGGATGTGCGGATTAGCCGCGACAGCAGCTAAAACACTTACTTGGGCATCATCATTTGTTGCAGGTCGTGGTTGACGTTTCACATGTGGCTGAACACTTCCTGTTTCCTCAAATAACGTAACTATCCGGCGAACGGTCCGGACACTTGAATGATGTACTCCAGGATACTGAGCAGCATACATAGCACACGCTCGTTGGACATTTTGATCACAATAGCTATACATCAACACGATATCGACCTTTTCCGCAACTAGTAAACGGTCCATTTTAACACGGGTAATGTATCAAGAAGCAAATACCGTCTGCACTGGCGGAATGTTACGTGATACCACGTACTTATACGTTTGTGACTACACTCCTGGAAATGGAAAAAAGAACACATTGACACCGGTGTGTCAGACCTACCATACTTGCTCCGGACACTGCGAGAGGGCTGTACAAGCAATGATCACACGCACGGCACAGCGGACACACCAGGAACCGCGGTGTTGGCCGTCGAATGGCGCTAGCTGCGCAGCATTTGTGCACCGCCGCCGTCAGTGTCAGCCAGTTTGCCGTGGCATACGGAGCTCCATCGCAGTCTTTAACACCGGTAGCATGCCGCGACAGCGTGGACGTGAACCGTATGTGCAGTTGACGGACTTTGAGCGAGGGCGTATAGTGGGCATGCGGGAGGCCGGGTGGACGTACCGCCGAATTGCTCAACACGTGGGGCGTGAGGTCTCCACAGTACATCGATGTTGTCGCCTGTGGTCGGCGGAAGGTGCACGTGCCCGTCGACCTTGGACCGGACAGCAGCGACGCACGGATGCACGCCAAGACCGTAGGATCCTACGCAGTGCCGTAGGGGACCGCACCGCCACTTCCCAGCAAATTAGGGACACTGTTGCTCCTGGGGTATCGGCGAGGACCATTCGCAACCGTCTCCATGAAGCTGGGCTACGGTCCCGCACACCGTTAGGCCGTCTTCCGCTCACGCCCCAACATCGTGCAGCCCGCCTCCAGTGGTGTCGCGACAGTCGTGAATGGAGGGACGAATGGAGACGTGTCGTCTTCAGCGATGAGAGTCGCTTCTGCCTTGGTGCCAATGGTGGTCGTATGCGTGTTTGGCGCCGTGCAGGTGAGCGCCACAATCAGGACTGCATACGACCGAGGCACACAGGGCCAACACCCGGCATCATGGTGTGGGGAGCGATCTCCTACACTGGCCGTACACCACTGGTGATCGTCGAGGGGACACTGAATAGTGCACGGTACATCCAAACCGTCATCGAACCCATCGTTCTACCATTCCTAGACCGGCAAGGGAACTTGCTGTTCCAACAGGACAATGCACGTCCGCATGTATCCCGTGCCACCCAACGTGCTCTAGAAGGTGTAAGTCAACTACCCTGGCCAGCAAGATCTCCGGATCTGTCCCCCATTGAGCATGTTTGGGACTGGATGAAGCGTCGTCTCACGCGGTCTGCACGTCCAGCACGAACGCTGGTCCAACTGAGGCGCCAGGTGGAAATGGCATGGCAAGCCGTTCCACAGGACTACATCCAGCATCTCTACGATCGTCTCCATGGGAGAATAGCAGCCTGCATTGCTGCGAAAGGCGGATATACACTGTACTAGTGCCGACATTGTGCATGCTCTGTTGCCTGTGTCTATGTGCCTGTGGTTCTGTCAGTGTGATCATGTGATGTATCTGACCCCAGGAATGTGTCAATAAAGTTTCCCCTTCCTGGGTCAATGAATTCACGGTGTTCTTATTTCAATTTCCAGGAGTGTATTACAGCGCCATCTATCACAAAGCGAAAAAAGTGGTCCAACTAAAACATTCATTTTTCCTTACGTACTACACGAATATGTAATAAAAATGGGGTTTCCTATTTTTTTAAATCGCAGATGATATCCGTTTGACCTATGGCAGCCCTATCTAGCGGACCAACAATAGCGTCATTTGGTTTCCCCCTTCAAGCTAGACGAGTTTCGTTCTTTGTAGTTTTTTCGTTTGATGCTTATTTCGTGAAATATTTGGCCCGGTCACTATCAATGGACCACGCTGTATAGGCGGAAGAAAACGCAACACCAAAATATAACTGATGTAGAGTAATGAAATTATGGGAATATATTCGTCGAGGTAACTTACTTAAGCGATAACCATTTCAAGATCACATGTTAATCTAAGTGCGAGATAACCCATTGCAAATGTGAAATGCTGGGATATTAATAACCAATGTAGCTGCCAGAATGTTGAATGCAATCGTGCAAACGTGCTTGCACTATGTTGTCCAGGTCCCGGATGTCAGTTTGTGTGATGGAGTTCTATTCCTGTTCCACTTGGTCGAGCAATACAGGAACGGTTAATTTTGTTTGTAGATGGCGCTGGAGTTGTCGCCGCATGATGTTCCATATGCGCTCGATTGGAGACAAATTTGATGATCGAGCAGGTCAGGGCAACATGTCGACACACTATAGAGCCTGTTGTATTACGACAGCAGTACATGTGCGAGAGTTACACAGTTGGAAAACACCTCATGGAACGCTGTTCATGAATGGAAACTCAACAGGTCGAATCAGAAATGGTTCAAATGGCTCTAAGCACTATGGGACTTAACATCTGACGTCATCAGTCCGCTAGACTTAGAACTATGTAAACCTAACTAACCTAAGGACATCACACACATCCATGCCCGAGGCAGGATTCGAACCTGCGACCGCAGCACCAGCGCGATTCCGGACTGAAGCGCCTAGAACCGCTCAGCCACAGCGGCCGGCGTCGAACCACAAGATTGACGTACAAATTAGCAGTCAGGGTGCATGGGATAGCCGGCCGCTGGTGGCCAAGCGGTTCTAGGCGCTTCAGTCTGGAACCGCGCCACTGCTACGGTCACAGGTTCGATTCCTGCCTCGGACATGGATGTGTGTGACGTCATCCACATCTACATCCATACTCCGCAAGCCACCTGACGGTGTGTGGCGGAGGGTACCTTGAGTACCTCTATCGGTTCTTCGTTCTATTCCAGTTTCTTATTGTTCGTGGAAAGAAGGATTGTCGGTATGCCTCTGTGTGGGCTCCAATCTCTCTGATTTTATCCTCATGGTCTCTTCGCGAGATATATGTAGGAGGGATCAATATACTGCTTGACTCCTCGGTGAAGGTATGTTCTCGAAACTTCAACAAAACCCGTACCGAGCTACTGAGCGTCTCTCCTGCAGAGTCTTCCACTGGAGTTTATCTGTCATGTCTGTAACGCTTTCGCGATTACTAAATGATCCCGTAACAAAGCGCGCTGCTCTCTGTTGGATCTTCTCTATCTCTTCTATCAACCCTATCTGTTACGGATCTGGCTGAGCAGTATTCAAGCAGTAGGCGAACAAGCGTACTGTAACCTACTTCCTTTGTTTTCGGATTGCATTTTCTTAGGATTCTTCCAATGAATCTCAGTCTGGCATCTGATTTACCGACAATCAACATTATATGATCATTCCATTTTAAATCACTCCTAATGCGTACTCCCAGATAATTTATGGTATTGACTGCTTCCAGTTGCTGACCTGCTATTTTGTAGCTAAATGATAAAGGATCTATCTTTCTGTGTATTCGCAGCGGTTGAGATTCAGTTGCCATTCCCTGCACCATGCGTCAATTCGCTGCAGATCCTCCTGCATTTCAGTACAATTTTCCATTGTTACAACCTCTCGATACACCACAGCATCATCTGCAAAAAGCCTCAGTGAACTTCCGATGTCATCCACCAGGTCATTTATGTATATTGTGAATAGCAACGGTCCTATGACACTCCCCTGCGGCACACCTGAAATTACTCTTACTTCGGAAGACTTCTCTCCATTGAGAATAACATGCTGCGTCCTGTTATCTAGGAACTCCTCAATCCAATCACACAATTGGTCTGATAGTCCACATGCTCTTACTTTGTTCAATAAACGACTGTGGGGAACTGTATCGAACGCCTTGCGGAAGTCAAGAAACACGGCATCTACCTGTGAACCCGTGTCTATGGCCCTCTGAGTCTCGTGGACGAATAGCGCGAGCTGGGTTTCACATGACCGTCTTTTTCGAAACCCATGCTGATTCCTACAGAGTAGATTTCTAGTCTCCAGAAAAGTCATTATACTCGAACACAATACGTGTTCCAAAATTGAACTGTAAGTAACCGGTTTAAAACTTTTCGTTGTGTCACTGTGGCGCCAACTGCTCCTCAAATTGCTGCTGCAGATACAGTATGATGCAAACACGACGGTCTTCCCTCTCACTAGTGCCACATGGCTTTCCGGACCCTGGTCTTCTAGCGGCCGTATACTCTCCTGACCACCGATGACAGCAGCCATTTACAGTGGCTACATTCATGTTGAATCTTTCTGCAGTGTCACAGAAGGAACGTCCAGCTTCTCGTGGTCCTGTTTCACGACCTCCTTCAATCTCAATGAAGTGTCGATAACAGCGCCTTTGTCACCCTAAGGCATTCTTGACTAAAGTGCGCGTCATTTACGACGGCGGCCGAGTTTAGGTTCGTTCTGCGCATCGGACGTCACAAAACACAGTCAGCCAATGAACAGAGAACAACGTTGCCAGAGCTCGACTGCAGTGCAGAGCACGGACGAGTGTCTTCAGTTTTAGAAATGTTCAGTCATAAATAATGTAATTGAACAAAAGCAATGTCTTAGTAGCAGACTTTCTTTTATAGAAAGTTTGGAAAAAGCATTATTTATACCAATTGCTTCATATTCTATTAATTAATTAAACCAAGCAAGCAATAAGCCTCCTAATTCAGGCGATAGAAAGGGAAGGTGTTTGTATCATTCTCACTAACTGCTTTTTCTCAATAAAGAACAGCGGTAATTGTTTATTTCCTATTGTACTTGGACGAAACGTGAGTAATTGATAGTCATATCATAGTCATACCAACAGTGTTTGTCGGTATTTTGCGGGATATGTTAAAGTCCTGTAGAAGTCCTGTTGAACGACGAGCTGCATTAGTGTAATGGTTAAAGTGTTTGGCTGTGAAGCAAGAGGTTTTGTGAACGTGTTGCCTAAACATGCGAAGGAGACATGGTACAAAATAGTTAACAGAACGGTACCAACCAACCAAAGACTGACAGAGATAAAACTCGTCGCAAGTGACAAGTGTGACGTATGTGGCATGACTGACACCCTCGAGCACCGATTCACCTGCGGGAATGCCATCAACATATCAACATCTGGAAAGCGTGCCAGCAGATGGTGGCCCACATCAACATAACGACGCCGGGAAGCATCACAGTGGAAGCAGTCACCTCCCCAGACTGCAACCCATTTCCACGACCCAAGCGACTGACAACTCTCTGGATCCTCGCCATGACGGTACACGCCATCGTAGCGCGGAGGCAGACCGACCAGCTGGCCTTCCTGATGGACCTCTGGGAGGAGAACAAGACGGCCTAGCAGCACAGGCGATACCATGAGAACTTCAAAAACTTCCTGCAGATTCCACTGCAGACAGCAATCGCCAGAGTCCATCCCAGCCTGTGACCCTCAGCACCGCCACCAGCCACCTAACCTCACTCACCACAAGAATAACGTGTGCAGTGATAGTGAATAAGTGCAACAGAAAAGATAAAGTGCTTTCTCCTCTCGCATCAAATAGTGAAGTATAGTAGTATAAAGTGTTTCTTCTTAGTGAAATCAGTGATACAAAGTGCTCCTTACCAAACATCTGTCATGCTCGCAGCCAAAACAGTGTCAAAAGTATGCCCAGTAGTACTACCAGTTTTTTTAATTATTTTTTTTCCATTATTTGTACTATTCTGACTAGGAGACAAGCATTACTTATTGGAAAGTGCCAACTACTCATTATTATTATTATTATTTAAATGATTTATTATTATTTAAATGATTTAATGATCCTTTCTGCTTCTCTTATGTAATATGACAGAATTTTCTCTCTTCCTCAATTTAGGTATAATCTGTAGTATACGTAAAAAAGTTTCTTCCACTTCTGCTCCATCTATCATGGTGACGTTTCCCTCATACTGTCCCACTTAACAGTGTAAACTAGAAGAAGAGATCAAACCAGAATACACAATGTGCCTGTGGCATCACAAATCATGTGTCAATGCTAAATATAAACTGTTATGCCTGTCCTGCAATGTCTACCCCCGCCCCCCCCCCCCTCAAAAAAGATGACAAATGGCCATGGTTTAAGGAACAAAAATAAGAGAAAAACCAAAAAGGAAAATATAAAAACGAAAACATACAAAATGACATTAATATTAACCAACACTAGGAATATAATAGGTTAATAGAATAAAATGTCTTTTTTTTAATGTATCATTGTTAATATATTTAAATAAATATATATGGTTACAAAAAAAAAGTTCAAACCTTGTTCGGTGATTAATATTTTCTTTATTTAAAAACAATATCGAAGTGTCTTACTTCATGAATTTTATTGGTTTGAATGTAATTTTTTGAAATTTCTACTGGCAACTAAAATCGACCATACGGAAAGTATACGCTATGGACTTTTACCTCTGTAAACTCTTCAAAATATCGTGCAATGGTTTACTGCATCTAATGCTGCACAATAACCGCGTTGAACATCGAAACAAAATTAAGTCATTTATCGGGAGAAGGTATCAGTCAAGAAAATGTGTAAAAATCAAATTATTGGGCCAAATAGTTTTTGTGAAATCGAATGATAAAGTGTGTCAAAGCAGTCGAAACACCATGTCTCTGTACAGGCGAGCAGTGCAGTGATGACAAAATCGTACACAGCGCAGAATGCGGGGAGCACGTCTGTGTAGCAGCGAAAGGGTTAATGCGGCCGTGGTGGCTTTACTTCATAAACTGCGCGCTCGCCCCTAAACGTAAGTTTGCGAACTATACTATGGCGCTGCTTCTCTTGGCGCATGCAACTGGCAACGCAGCAATCTCCCGCGTCTGGGCGGGCATGCGCGAACCACCAAGATAAAAGAATTGAACTATAGTGCCACATGGCTTTCCGGACCCTGGTCTTCTTGCCGCCGTATATTCTCCTGACCACCGATGGCAGCAGCCATGTACTCGGCTACACTCATGTTGAATCTTTCTGCAGTATCACAGAAGGAATGTCCAGCTTCTCGTGGTCCTATTTCACGACTTCCTTCAATCTCAATGAAGTGTCGATAACAGCACCTTTCTCGCCCTAAGGCATTCTTGACTAACACCAACTCACCACTTCCAGTCTCAGAGGTAAATATCGCTTATGACCGCTACAGAGTGTATTAAGGCGAACCTGGTTTGCGTTCTCATAGTACCGCTACTGCCGCCAGTCTTATGCGACTGGTTCGAAATTTGAACAGACATTATCTTTCAGATGGAAAAATGCCTGCCAACTTTTGTTTATGCCGCACAACTCCTTGCTCTTGTGATTGTTTTTCCGTCGGTGTACTTCCCATGAAATGAAATAACAGTATTGCAGTGGTAGCCGGACCAATGGCCTTAATGCAGTGGTAACACCGGTTCCTGTCAGAACACCGAAGGTAAGCCGTATCAAGCTTCGCTAGGACTTGGATGGATTTTTTTTTTTTTCACTTGCCGCCCTGATTTTACGACCCACCACCTAAGTGCTTAAGGTGGGTCTATTTTGACCACTTGGCCGCTACGACCGGTGTGCGGACCCTGATGTAGTTGATTAAACTCACACCAGTTCCCGCATCCGGCCGCACCGTTGCCCGTGTCCCGCCACGTGGAGGCGGGTCTGTGCTTTTTTTTTCTTATTTCTTTCTTTACTTTGGCAGCTTTCCCAAAACCGATTTAACAAAATTTTTACAAAAATAAATTTTGAATTAGAAGAAGGAAATACAAGGAATAGTTTAGACTGAAGAGGAGAAAAGACGATAGGAAAGGAAGAGATGATAGTCCCACCACCGTAGGGGACTGAGGATGAGCGCCTTGGGATTTATCTTCAAGCCTCTGATCCTCAGTCTCCTAACCTTAGCCTAGGAAGTTCTATTCTATTCTATTTATGGCGTTTGATATCTCTATTTATGTTATATCTGGTTACTTGTATACAGGTTTAGAGTGCCGTGGTAGCTGATGGCAATTGCGACGGTGCGCCGACACTGTTTATGTCTAATTTTATACATTAATCTATTGTCAGTTTTAGGTCTACTTATGTAAGTCTATTGCATGTCAGTTGTTTTATATTGAGACTTAGTTTAGTCCTTCCACGCTATGGTGTCTGTCTGGGTGCTGCATATAGGTTTATTGTCTGTGTGGTCTTCTGTTCCTGTACTCTTTGTGGCATTCGTCAGAAATTTTGTCTGTTAGTGCGTTCAGTATGTCCCAAAGTTCAGGTGTTCTGATCGCATCGTATATGTGTTCCTCTGTCTGTAGGTGTTGTATCCCAGGTGTGTTCCTGTGCTGTCTGTATTTCCCGCAGAATAGGATTGTGTGTTCGGGGGTTCCCATACCTCCACATGTACACGTTGATGTGTCTCTAAGACTCACGCGATTTAAGTGCGTGGGATAAGGTCCGTGGCCAGTCAAGAAATGCACCATGCCGCGGCTAGGATCGGCATGTTTCATTCTTAATCTTTCCGTTATGTTCGGAAAAAATGTATAGACTCTCCGTCCCTTATCACTTGTGCCCCATTCCTGTTGCCATGTGTCGATTTTCCATTTTTTGAGGTCCCGCTTATTGTTCAGCGGGGAACCAGTCAATATGTTGACCTGGTCTAGTCTACCCATCTTTAACCAGTACAGAGCGGCCCGATATTTGATTGTGATATCTATCGGGAAGATTCCTAGCACGACACACAGTGCTTCAACTGATGTAGTGCCGAAGGCTCCCGATAGTCGCAGAAGGACGCTTCTCTGCCCTCGCCTAACCGCTATTCTGTTTGTGGCGAGGTTGAGTCTGTGCGCCCATGTACTGGCCGCAAAGCTTAGCACTGATTCGAAGAGTGCGCAGTGGTAAGTTCGTGTGACTGACAGAGGAAGTCTGTATTGTCCTGAATTAATCCTTGCCAGTTTATGTAGTAATTTTTCTGCCTTGTTTGTTGTTATTCTGATGTGTTCATGGAAGTTCAGCTTCTCATCTATGTATACGCCTAAGTAGCGGGTTACCGTCATTCTCTTTATGTTGTTGTTCTGTATTTTAATAGATGGATTGCGTCTGAGTTGCCCTTTGAGCAGTGTGTATGTTGTTTTGTTGCCCGCTATCTTGAGCTTGTTTGTGTTGCACCATTGTGTTATTGTTTGCAGTGTGCCACTCGCCTTCTCCTCTAGCTGGGCTCTTGTGTTTGCTGAGATAACCATCTGCATAGGCGACAGCACCGTCTGTCCTCATATCCTCCTCCAGCAGTTGCAGGAGAGGTTCAAAAATTATGTCCCAGAAGATGGGTCCACAGATCGATCCCTGCGGACATCCCTTGGTAATTTTCCTTATTACCTTCCGGTTGCCCACGCGCCATTCCACTATTCTGTCTCTGCAGTAGTCTAAAAGACTGTTGTATAGGGCTGCGGGTACTTCCATCTGGCGTAACCTCAGAAACAGTGCTGGCCACCACAGGTTGTCAAATGCTCCTGCGATGTCTATCATGATTGCCAAAGAGTATGTTTTATCTGTGTTTTGTGTAATTTCTAAAGCTCTGTTTATTGCATCATCGATGCTTTTCCCTTTCCGAAATCCAAACTGGTGGGGATTCATTCCAAGTAGGGTTCTGTGAGCCTGCAAGCGGTCACACAGTAGCCTCTCTTGGATTTTTGCCATGGTGTTTATGAGGCATATTGGCCTGTAGGATTTCGGATCTGATTGGTCTCTGTCTGATGATTTCCGTATGATGACTGCATTTGAGGTTTTCCAGACTGTCGGTACACGGCCTAGCCTTAAGGCGTCGTTTAGTAGTTCTGTTAAGTATGGGGTGATCTGTGGTGCTAGCCTCTTAAGCACTTCTGCATGGATCCTGTCGGGTCCAGGTGCTTTTTTATTCTTTAGCTCTCTTATCGCTACCGCAACTTCCTCGTGCGCAAAGGGACAGGTGACGGCGTCGGTGTTATACTGTTCATGAAGTTCTTGTCTGAGTGTGATCTGTTCCTGTGTGTCTGAGTCTGTGGCATCTTCCGGGAGGAGTTTGTTCAGCAGATATTGTGCTGTGTTTCTCCATCCCGCTGTCATTGTGCCGTCATCCTGCCGTAGCGTGCTTAATGCCAATGGGGTCTTTATTTTTTCTGTCAGGATCTTGTATTGTTCCCCCCAGATATTCTGTTGTGTGTGTGTGGTCAAGTAGCTCTCCCAATATTGTTTCCTGGTCTGAAATAATGTCTTTTTGAAGAGTTCTTTGGCTTCCCTATATGCAGCTAGTCTTAGTAGTTTGTCTCTTTGTATCCATGTCCTCTGGTATAGTTTTCGGTTCCTTGTCATGTCACGTTTGAGTCTAGTTAATTCGTCTGACCATGGTGTTTCCCGTTGTTTGCTATGTGTGTGCGTAGGTATTGCTGTTTCTTGTGCTGTTTGGATGATTTGTGTCAGTTTGTGTGCTCTGTAGTCCACGCTTCCCTGTATGTTGTATATATTCTCATTTTGAACAATTTGTTGTAGTCTGTCCCAATTCGCTCTTTTAAAGTTAAAGTGTGTTGTATTGTGTGTGGTGCGGTAATTGTTTGTCGTGAGACTTATTTCTATTATATTGTGATCACTTGTGGTCAGAGAGTCGTGTATGGTCCATCTTTGCAGTCGTCCTAATGTTCTGTCATTCGCCAGAGTAATATCGATTTTGGTGGCAGATCCGTCTGCACCTCTGTATGTAGGTGTAGGTCCGTCTTCATTTATAATATGTAGTTGTGTCTCCTGTATGACGTCGTTGACTTTCCGTCCTCTGTCGTCCGTTCTGTCCGAGTGCCATAGTGTGGATTTAGCGTTGATATCTGCACATATAATTAGGTTCTTATTTCTAGAATACTCAGCAATGTCTTGTATCATATGTAGGTATGGCTCTATGTTGTCACTGTACTGTGCGTATAGTGATGAGACCACCCATGTGTCTCGACCCTTAGTTATTTCTGCCGTGGCCAGATGACTGTTACATAGCTGCGTAATCTTAGTGATATTTAAAGTTTTGTTGAGGACAACTATGGCAGCCTTGTAGTTTCGTCTGTCTGAGATTGTGACAGCGTCCCAGGGTAGGTTAGTTAAGTTTCCCTGGGTTGTCACATAAGGTTCTTGCAGGCAGAGAATATCCGCCTGCAAGTCCAGAGCTACTCGCGGCAGTTCTGCACTAACCAGTGTGCTTCTATTAGCATTAAGTTGTATTATTTTCATGGGTGTTTTACATGAAGGTAGAATTTGTGTCCTGTTTGCGAGTAGTCAAAGTCAGTTCTGCCATGTGCCCTCACTTGGTCCTTGTACACTTGGTGTGGGTTATATGTTTCCCCCCTCCAACTACACGCTAGTATGACTAATTTTTCTAGCTCTGCTGGGTCTGTAGGTATGTTTGCGGTCTTTAAAGTCATTCTGTCAGATTGTTCAGTGGTCGGGAAGCATACATAGCTGCCTAGTGGGTGAAGTAGTCTGGTTAGCAGTCTTTGTGCTGTGATGAATGTGTCCTTATATTCTAGCCTACTTAGTCTTAAGTTTAGTTCTACATTGTTGTAGTCAGCATGCCATGGTGTTTGGCCGACTTTTCCCTTCTGCTCTTTTTCTACATATGGGATGATTCCGCTATATTTATCTCGAAGTGCAGATGTCACCGGTGTAGTGTCTTGTTCCGTCTTCAATGGTGGTGAAGCTGATGAGCTGCTACCTGCGGCTCTTCTTCTTTCACCTTTACTTTTTCTTATGTTTACACTACCTATTGCACTGTCGTCACCTTTCTTTTTGCTATCACTATCTGTACACTCATCATCACTATCGTGATCACCCGTAAGTAGGTTTGTGTCAAGGACTACTACCTTTTTCCTATATGTCTCGTTACATCCGGTCATCTGTTGTGTTTCATTATGTTGTTGAGGTGTTATGCGTTGTTGTGTATGATCTGCAGGGTTAATTATCCCTCCAGATACAAAATTCACTGGTTTTATATATCCTGTACATCTTTTTGTATTATACCTTTTTGGTGTGTTGTCGTTTATTCTTCCTTCGCTGCTAGCTTTGGCATAGTCAGGTGTTGCGTGAGATTTCTGTGTATTGTCCATTTGTTCGTTTTCTGTGTGTTTGTTTAGGTTTACAGACTTGTCTGTGTTCGTGTTTGTTTGTGTGCTATTGTTTTGTATTTGATCGGTGTTGCTGTGTGCATTGTATAGCACTTCAAATTCCAGCTCGTCAATTCTCGCCTGCAGTGATTGCTGGTAACTGACCCAGTATTGCATCTGTTTTTTAAGTTGTTTGGCTATGTTATAATGTATAGCTCCATTAAGTACCATGTTGTCGATGAAGTCCATGGTATTTATATAACTGTCATGTAATGCGTGCATGCCTTGAAGAGATGGCATATCGTCTGTGTGTGTGTGGGGTGAGTGGGAAGCAGTCCCATCTGCCTGCGCCAGCTTATAGCTCTTTGATGGTTTCGATTAATGGTCGATGGTGATTTATAGTTCGTTTTTTGCATTCTTGATTGGGGCAGTGTTGGGCTGCTTTCATTCTCCATAATCGAAGCTCTGTAGCAGTCGATCTTGGAGGAATTTATGTGTTTGACAGTCAAGACCTCTTCGTCTGGCACACAATTTGCCTCGGATTCTGCAGGGGATGCAGATGTCTTGTTCTGCTAGTTTGCACTGATTTCTTATGTGGCCCTTCCCTTTGCAATTGGAGCACGTGATTTCGGTGTCTTTACACTGCTTTGTGGTGTGTCCAATATCACAGCACTTGTAGCAGGTGGGGACTTGGGCGAAATTTTTGACAGTTAGAGACTGGAAATCTATATAGACTCTATCCCGTTTTGTCAAAATTTTGTGCAGATTCGGCGTGACTTCAATAACTTGATGATTGTATCCCCGCCCTCTTGGTCCTGTTCGGAATTTGATTTTTGTCTCTTTCAGGAAAGCCTCTTTCTCAACTTCCTCACTAAGGTTCAGTTCATAGAGGCTTTCAAGAAAGCCTTTGTCACTGATTGTGTCTGGCACGTGGTGTATGATCACTAGCGGTCGTCTCTTCCGTGGTGGCTCGCACCTGATTGTGTTAATGTTCTTTGCTGACTCGAGCAGTTTTTTTACAGTCGTCCTGTGTTGCAGTCTCAACTATGACAGCTGTTGCTGTAGTTTTGACTGCCTTAATTTTTATCTTGTCCTTTTTTGGGTCAAGTTTCTGTGTAAGGGTTTGTCGCACAGTTTTTGGGTCCTTATTTTCTGTCGAGGTGATGAAGAGTGTTGTCGCTTGTTTTGCTTTGGCGTGTTCTATTTTTAGTGTTTCTTTGGATTTCGGTTGGGATTTGGCGATACTGGCGAAAGTTGGTATTGCTGGGAGTATTGTCTCTGGTTTATTTGTTTTTGCCTCATCCAGTTCTTTCTGAACTCCTCTGCTTGGACGGACAGCTTGTTATTCTCGTCTTTGAGAATATCAATCTGGCCCTCCAGTCTCGCATGTATGAGCGAGTCTGTTGCTTCAAGGTCATGTCTGGCTGCTGCAATTGTTTGTATTTCTGCTTGTTGTCTTAGTCTTGCGTTTTCTTTTTACCGAGCGGGGTGGCGCAGTGGTTAGACACTGGACTCGCATTCGGGAGGACGACGGTTCAATCCCGCGTCCGGCCATCCTGATTTAGGTTTTCCGTGATTTCCCTAAATCGCTCGAGGCAAATGCCAGGATGGTTCCTTTGAAAGGGCACGGCCGACTTCCTTCCCTAATCCGATGAGACCGATGACCACGCTGTCTGGTCTCCTTCCCCAAACCAACCAACCGTTTTCTTTTTCTAGGGCCTGAATTTGTCCCTCTAACCTAGCTTGTGTCACTGCGTTGCCGATTAGCTTATTTCTAAATGCTGACAGTATGGTCAGTGACACTTTTTTTGCTTTTAGTTCTGTTTGTATTTCAGCAATGAAGGTGTCGATGGCATCGACCTTTTCCTCGTCAATTTTATTGGGCTGATCCTCCATGTTTGCACATTGTCGAGGAGTCCCCGGCGTGCTGGAGGCGTTGCTGGCTCTTCTCCTTACAGAAGCCAGCTTGACAGCCGCCGAATCGGCCTGTCCCGCGCTTCGCTCCAGTTTTCACACTTAGTGCGAAAGTGGAACGTTGCGCAGTGTGCAGGCTGGCACAAGCAACAGGCTTCCTTGGTATCAAGGGAGTTGAGCCCATACCAGCTTAGAGCCTAGTAGCGGCTGTCTCCGTAGTTCTTCTCGCCCGCAGCGGCCAGCTGGAACTGCGCTCCACGTTCGCGCTTTGCGCTGCAGCCGGCCACGCAATTCGCGCACACGCGCACAGATGGCGGCCGAGTTGCCCCCGTGCGCTGCTGCCTCCCGCGGTTGGGCGCGGTACTACGCGTGGCGCCGCAGTCAGCCACGCAGTCCAAGCACGCGCACACAGATGGCGGCTGTGTAGTCCCCGTACGCTGCTGCCTCCCGCGGTTGGGCGCGGAACTACGTGTCGCGCTTAGCAACTGCCAGCGTTACTCGACCTACTAAGCGGACTTTGCGCTATGTCGCTTTTGTGGCGTATCGCTTTCAGTTATCAAGCAATCAAGAGTTTTTGATCTGGAATTTTTATAGACGTTAGCCTTCACTGCTGCGCAGCTGTGCTGTGATTTCGGTAGAGTGTTATTGTCCTATACCGGAGAAAACACCTACCATATGTTGTGGTTTTTGGTTCGTCACACGAGATATTTTGTAGTCAACGTACTTTGGGCACTTCACAAACAGCGATTAGTGGTGTTAGTAATGTTAATACTGTCTGGGGTTCCTAGGGGTGTTAGTAGTGTTTTTCAAGTGTTAGTTGTCGTTTAGTACCTTTGTTGAGGTCCAGTTCCGTGCGTGCAGTCTCGAACTCACTGTGCACCGTTTTTTCACATAAAAACGCTTTTAACACTGTGTCACTACACACTGCACTGAAGATAGTCACTGTTGCTCACTATTTATGTTCAGTTTGGCGCGATTGCACCAATATAACCGACGCGAAAACTATATAAGCGAGAGCGCGCGCGCGACACGTCCGCTCTGCTCTGCCCCTGCAGACACGATGGATTACCGTCCGGGTCTGCTTTGTGAGGCAAACCGAGGAGCTACTTGACTGAGAAGTGGCGGCTCCTGTCACGAAAATTGACAACCGCCGGGAGAGCGGTGTGCCGACCACTTGACCTTCCATATCCGCACCCAATGAAGCCTGTGGCTGAGGATAACACAGCTGTCGATTGATACCGTTGGGCATTCCGAAGCCTGTTAGCAGGTTTTTGATGTTGGCTAGGAGACCCTGCCTGCTGTATCTGGCAGGTACAAGTATTTCTGCTTGACGTCACTTTGTTAGCCTGCACATCAGTTATGATGAGGAGCACAGTATTCAAACTCTGAATGGAGAAAGTCTCTGACCCAGTTGGAAATGAAATACTGGACCCCAGAGTCTATAGGCAGTAAAACTAACCACCAGACAACCAGACAATTTCCGACTATTCACGTCTCCTCGAGATCTGTATACGGAAATCAACAAATAATGAACTACTTTTATTGTCCTTTCCACCTATTGGACCTTACCTTCTTGCACATTGATATTGGCGCATTACAGTGTCTCTTGCAGTTCCAACGAATTAAAACAAATTCGCTATGATTTATATAAAACAAAACCTCATTTAGAGAGGACAGCTAACATACACAACGACTGGCAACACATAAGCTCTTAAAAAATAGTTTTTCACTATCCCCACATCTGCGAATTTGTGTGGGCTTAGATTCCAGGAGAGCAGAGACCGAAAGAATAAACCTCACGATCATCATCTTGCGAGTATTCTACTGTTGGTACCGTTTCCCGCTTCCCGTATTCAACTTTCTCCGATCGTGCCATTCCTCTTCTTGAAGTCGTCTGGCATCAATCTCGTCGTGAACCTCACGATTCTAGCTCCTCCTAGGTCGACCACACTTTCTTCTTTCCGCTGGGTCCATTGCCTCACTCTCTTTGTCTCTCGTCTATCACCACCCTTTCTGGATGTCCATACCATTTTAGACATTTCCTCTCTGTGGTGTCTATTATTGATTTATCGACACTCATAGCCTCTATTATGTTGATATTTGGTAGACGGTCCAGCTTGGATATGGCACACCATCGCTTCCAAAAGTCCATCTCTGATGCAAGCAACTTGTTTCTCTGATGCTTGTGACGTCACATGATGCTTGTGACGTCACATGTGCTGCACTGCTGTTGTAATTGCTCGTCAATATTTCATAAAATTTTAGTCTTCAGTTACTTATTTTAAAGTTTATTTGTGTTAATATTTGCTGTAAAAGTAACTTATTGGTGGATTTTCATTAATCTCAGTCTTTCTGCCTGTGTTTTCGACTCGAGTGGTCTGTTATTCGTGAGTCTGTTTACGTCTTTCGTCCAAACCTCACGCCTCAGTTGTGTGATTACATTTTGCGGCGTGCAGTTGCAGCTGTAGCGATTATAAAGCTAAATATTGACAACGCTATTTGTGCACTGTTATACAGTTATTAAATTTGATAGTTTTCAGCAGTGTTTCGTGCTATTTGTGGCGAAATAACGATTTAATTAAACTTTTGGAAACGTTCGCTCGCTGTGTTTTTTAGAGTTTTCTGTGCGGTAAAGTAGTTTAATAAATTTCGTGCTTTAGTTTTCATCTGACGTTTCTTATTGTTTCTAGTGAAATATTTCAGTAAAATTTTCATTCAGTAATTCGTTGATTCTTCCAGTGGCCGCTTGAATTTTTGGTTTCAGCTAATAGGTTTGTGAAGTTTTGTTGGCATTGGTATTAGATGTGGTTTAGCAGTATTAATACAAGTAGTTGCTTTCTTAGTAGAGAGAGAATTTCGAGACCGCTATTGTTAGTTCTATAAATAGTTCTACTGGTGTATCTGATCTTGGGTAACGTAGACGTATATTTATTTTCAGTAACTGTAAAATTTTATCATGGGTAAAAGTGTGGGCTCTGTCGTAGGTTTGTGAGTAGTGGGTTATGGTGTGGGATTTGTTCAAAGTATTTTCGTAGGGGGAAATGCAGTAAGGAAGCCAGTGGGCATTCTAGCGAGATCTTTTCCTGGGAATGCAGAATCTGCGGTAGAAATAAGTTGATAGAGGAACAGGAGCGTAGGATCTTTGTCTTCAGGTGCAGTTACAACACGCAAAGGAGGAACTAGGTAAGTTGAGGGGGACTAAGGGTCCTGGGAAGAGGGAACTGGCAGTTGGGAAGAAGGTAGCTGGGGGAGGAGGTATTCAGACAATTATACCTGGCGCATATGCAATAGATTTGACCAACTGTCAGAGCTGAGTGGAGAGGAACCTCTTGTAGACGTGGGGAACATGCAGCAATCCTCAGCAATTAGGAGGCCTAGGTCAGTTGCAAAGTCTAACAGAAAGAAGAAGGTTCTGCTGCTAGGTAGTTTGCATGGTAGAGGTGTGGGCCAGCAGTTGCAGGAAGTGTTGAGGAGTGAGTAGCAGGTCACCAGCATTGTGAAGCCTAGTGTAGGGTTGGCTCAGGTGACTGACAGCATAGGAGAGCTATGTAGGAATTTTACAGAGGCGGATCAGGTAGTTATAGCGGGTGGAGAAGGGAAAAGCCTTGATAGGGACGGGGAATCTGATGTAGGTGGTGACCTGCTAAAGGTAGCTACTCAAACTGGTGGCACTAATGTGCATTTCGGGCAGCTGTTTCAGTGTCATGATCGGCCTCATCTTAATGCGGCTGTTTGGCGCATTAACATTGGGCTGCAGAGGGCACTGATGGCAGAGGGCATAGGTCACATTTCAGTGGAGACAGTTGAGTCTATCAGTAGAGTGGGTTTCACTATACATTGCCTGCACCTCAATAGGTATGGGAAGGGAGGCCGGCAAAGCTTAGAGGTAACAGTGTATTGGGTAGAAAAGTTCCTGTAGTAGTTGAAGTTAGAGGCGCACCTTTTTTAAATTGAAGTCAGATGATAGGGATACCTGATTAAAGGAAGTCCCACTAAGGGCTCACCTTCAGAGGACGTCATGTTTCCAAGTAGAGAAGGAATTAGCATATTTCATAAAAATATAAGAGGTATTACAGATAAAATTGATGAACTGCTTATAGATGTTGACTCTGAAATTATTAGTATGTCGGAGCACTGCTTAAATAATTTGACAATTCAGAGGCTCCCTTTACCAGGATACAGATTAGCTGGCTGTTTTTCAAGGATTTCCTTCCGGAGTGGAGTAGCGGCCATGCACGTAAAAAACAGTATTCCATTTTAATCCATAGACGTATCATGGCACTGCATTGAATAGGTATTTGAGTGTTGAGCATGGGCAGTTGAATTTAGTGAAACTAAACTTCTAATTGTTGTTGTTTATAGATCCACAACTCTGACTTCAGCGCATTTCTTCTCAAGCTAGAGAGGATTCTTGATTCACTTTATACCAAGTACCAGAAATTAGTTATAAGTAGTGACTTCAATGTAAAGCCGGCCGGGGTGGCCAAGCGGTTAAAGGCGCTACAGTCTGGAACCGCGCGACCGCTACGGTTGCAGGTTCGAATCCTGCCTCGGGCATGGATGTGTGTGATGTCCTTAGGTTGGTTAGGTTTAAGTAGTTCTAAGTTCTAGGGGACTGATGACCTTAGAAGTTAAGTCCCATAGTGCTCAGAGCCATTTGAACCATTTTTTCAATGTAAAGTTCGTATATGATGGTGCAAGGAAAAGGACGTTGGTAGATCTCCTACATTCGTATGATCTGGTGCAGACTGTGTTTTCTTCCAACCAGGGTGCAGGAGAACGGTAACATTCTTCATTACTACATGGGCATTCAGTTAGCAAAAGAGTGAATGGCCTTTCAGACCATGATGCACAAATTTTAACACTAAAAGGCTTTTGTTGTCAAACAAATGTCACATATAATTACAAACTATGTGGGGAAGTTAATCCAAAAGCAGTAGAGAGTTTTTTAAACCTCATCAAGGAACAAGAATGGCAGAATGTTTATAGTGCTGATAACATAGATGATAAATACAATGCTTTCCTTGACACATTTCTCATGCTTTCCATTAGAACGTTCTGAACGGTGTACTAGCAGTAAAAGGCAGCCTGGGTGGCTACTACTGGGACATGGGTGTCATGTAGAACAAAATGGGAATTGTATCAAAATGTTAGAAGTAGTCACAATCAAGCTACAGGAGCCCATTACAAACAGTACTGTAATGTGCTTAAAATGTTATTAGGAAGGCAATGAGTATGTGGTACGCAAATAAAATAGCTAATTCACAGGATAAAATTAAAACCATATGGTCAGTTGTGAAGGAAGTGTCTGGTCAGCAGCACAATGTCGCCAATATAAAGTCAGTTCGTAGTAAAAATATTTCTGTTACTGATAAATCAGACATATGTACAGTATTTAACAATTATTTTCTGAGCACTGCTGGTGAATTAAATAAAAATTTAGTTTCTACAGCGTATCATATAACTTTCTTGGCAAATGCCTTTCCGAGATTGATGTCTAAAATACTCCTCTGTGATACAGATAAGAGGGAGATTGAGTCAATAATTAAATCACTGAAGACTAAGGACTCTCATGTATATGATGGAGTGTCTATCAGAATATTAAAGTACTGTGCTGCACATGTTAGCCCTGTATTTAGCCATATTTGTAATTTTTTCTTTGGGAATGGTCAGTTTCCTGAACGATTAAAGTACTTAGTAGTAAAGCCGCTTTTTGAAGATGGAGAAAGGGATAATGTAGACAATTTAGACCTTCTTGTATGCTATCAGTGTTTGCTAAAGTTATTGAAAAGGCTGTACATGTAAGGATAATTGATTATTTTACATCACGTGATTTGCTATCAAATGTATAGTTCGGCTTTAGATGTCGTTTAACAACTGAAAATGCTATCTTCCCTTTCTCTGTAAGGTACTGGATGGGTTAAACAAAGGTTTCGAACGCTAGGCATATTTTTCGGTTTAACTAAGATGTTTGATTGTGTTGATTGCAAAATGTTGCTCCAGAAGTTGGACAATTACGGAATATGGATAATAGCTCACAATTGTTTCACTTTCTTACTTTAGCAACAGACAGCATAAGGTCATTATTCACAACGTTGAGAATGGCTGTGATGCGGGGTCTGAGTGAGGTACAGTCAAGTGAGGGGTGTCCCAGGGATCAGTGTTGGGGTCACTTATGTTCCTTATTTATATAAATGATATGCCCTCTAGTATTACAGGTAACTCTAAACTATTTCTATTTGCTGATGACTCTAGCTTGGTAGTAAAGGATGTTGTGTGCAACATTGGTTCGGTTTCAAATAGTGCAGTTCATGAGATAAGTTCATGGATTGTAAACTAACACTTAATCATAGTAAGACTCAGTTTCTACAGTTTCTAACACACAATTAAACAAAACCTGACGTTTTAATTTCACATAATGGGCATATGATTAGTGAAACTGAACAGTTCAAATTTCTAGGTGTTCAGGTAGACACTAAGCTGTCGTGGAAAGCCCACATTCAGGGTCTTGTTCAAAGACTTAACACTGCCATTTTTACTATTAGAACGGTATCTGAAGTGAGTGATCGTTCGACACGAAAATTAGTCTACTTTACTTATTTTCATTCGCTTATGTGGTATGGTATTATATTTTGGGGTAACTCTTCCCATTCTAAAAGGATACTTTTGGCTGAGAAATGGGCGGTTCGGGCAATAAGTGGTGTAAATTCACGAACCTCCTGTCGACCCCTGTTCATGAGTCTGGGTGACATTGGCATATCAATATATATATACTCCTTACTGTCATTTCTTGTTAAAAATATTAGCTTATTCCCGAGAATAAGCAGCTTTCACTCCGATAACACTCGGGAGAAATCAAACCTGCATTTGGATCGAACTTCCTTAACTCTTGTGCAGAAAGGTGTGCGGTGTACTGCTGTATCCATTTTTAATAAGTTACCACTAGAATCCAAAAATCTTAGCAGTAACCCACGCACATTCAAATCGAAACTGAAGAGTTTCCTCATGGGTCACTCCTTCTATTCTGTCGAGGAGTTCCTCGAAAAATTAAGCTGATTCTTGTTGTATTGTTGATTGCGTTTACTTAAACTTTGGGCTTGACTTATTTCGCGTTCGGAAACATTTTATTTTTATCTTTTATTACTTTTACGTTGCAATTTCATGTTCTGACACGTTCCATGACCTTGGAGATTTGCGCCTCAATTCGGTCCTACCGAACTTGACGTGTAAATAAATAAATAAATAAGCCATGTTTCTACGTCTTACATAGACATTTTCAACAACTGGATGATATTACCTGTATGGTCCTTTTTGTTATTTTGTTATTCCAAAGAACCGAGTTCAGGTGTCGTATGGTCCTCCTGCCCTGTCCTATTTTATTATTTATGCCATCTTCACTTTTCTTGCGTTTGACAATACCCTAACCCCCACATACTTAAACGACTTACATCCCCTGATCTCACTGTTTCCAGCCTCCAGATACTTCATGGTGTTGTCGCGAACGTACAGATATTAAATTTCTTGTCGAGCTAATTGTAAGAATGAACTTATTAATCTAAAATAAGTAACACTGTGTGATATAAAAGCTAAATATTAACCATAGTAAGGGCTTAAAATCTGCTGATAGCTACTATTCGGTACACCCATACCATGGGGGTCATTTCAAAAGTTCTGCACACTCTAAGACAGACTCGAAGAAAATAATTTATTTCACAAAATATCTTTACAGGCTTTCAACATAATCTCCATTCTTCCTTATGACGGCTTTGCCAACTTCTGTATTTCAGATAGGGCGACCTCGTTGTTGAGCAGTCTGCTTACTCGGGCCACCTCACTGGCAGCTTCAATCAGTTGTATCAGAACGTTTCCCATGGGGTTGTTCATTCAATTTGGGAAACAAATCAAAGTCTGTTGAGTTCATATCAGGACTGTATTGTGGGTGGGGAACTATTTACATTCTGTTTGATGAGCCTTTTTCTCACTGGTATGGCATTATGCGATCTTTCAGTATCGTGCAAAATGAGGACATCAACTACAAGCACGTCACGCCTTCTTTGATGAATTTTCTAGCGCAAAACGTTTTGCAGAAGCTGCTTGTAAGCAGGTGCGTGTTGCAGATGATCCATGTGACACTCTCTTTGTAGCTATGGTGCCATTCGTGACATGCGGAAAGATCATCATCAGTTTCACCTTTGTTGACAGTGGAATTTTTTCGGGCTTGGATAGTCGGAACTTTTCCATTGTGACGACTGAGACTTCAGTTCTGGCTCAAAATCTGGTATTCAGGTTTCATCAACTGCAACACTTCTTCTAAGAAATTGTTCTCCTTCTGTTTATAACGATCAAGCAATTCTTCTGTGATTCTTTCACGACTTTTCTCAACTTCAGCCTTTCAGTAGTGATTCTGTAAACTGAAGCGTCACACGTTCTGGCCTCATGTGCAATTTCCTCACATGTTTTTCGTCGATCTTCTCTCAAAATGTCATTAACTAAAAGCTGTATTCCGTTGCAGTTCTTCCACATCTTGGGTTGCCCTCAGTGCTTACCCGACCGTCACAGAAAAGAGCAGACCACCATGACACTGTGCTAGATCCACTTCACTATTCCCACACACCTCTCAAGGCGTTCTAAATTTATGAAGGGTTCTTTCCACATAGCGATTCGATTTTGGTGTAGGAACGCTGTTCATTATATGTAATCCGACCTGACTTGCTTTCAGCTTACATTTTAAAACTGAATTACTCACGACACTGCCACGCGAACCAGTAAACATATATATAACCGTCACACTTTGTCTCGCGCACTGACAGAAATTCAACTTGATCACGCCAGCGTAATGGTCGCACACGCGCTCTGTACAGAACGTTTTGAAATGACACTCGAACATATGTATGGCGTCTTGTGATGCCACAGTTAAATAAAAAATTTTAATTTTTTAAAACTTAGCTTTATTTGTATTAGAATATTGAAGAATCGATTTAGTGTACTGAAAATTAAGTAAGTGTAATCTGAATGGGGAAGTAGTACACTTTATGAATACGTTCTTTAACTACACTATGTGATCAAAAGTATCTGGACACCCCCAAAAACATACTTTTCTCATACTGGCCTTTTGCTGCTACCTACTGCCAGGTACTCCATATCAGCGACCTCAGTAGTGATTAGAAATCGTGAGAGAGCTGAATGTGGCGCTCTGTGGAACTCACGGATTCGAACGTGGTCAGGTGATTGGGTGTCACTTGTGTCTGTACGCGAGATTTCCACACTCCTAAACATCCCTAGGTCCACTGTTTCCGAAGTGATAGTGAAATGGAAACGTTAAGGGACACATACAGCATAAAAGCGTACTGGCCGACCTCGTTCTGTTGACTGGCAAAGACCGCCGACTGTTGAAGAGGGATGTAATGTGTAATAGGCAGGCATCTATCCAGCATATCATACAGGAATTCCAGACCGCATCAGGATCCACTGCAAGTACTATGACAGTAAAGCAGGAGGTCCGAGAACTTGGATTTCATGGTAGAGCGGCTGCTCATAAGCCACTCATCACACCGGTAAATGCCAAACGACGCGTCGCTTGGTGTAAAGAGTGTGAACATTGGACGATTAAACAGTGGATAAACGTTGTGTGGAGTGACGAATCACGGTACACAATGTCGCGATCCGATGGCAGGGTGTGGGTATGGCGAATGCCCGGTGAACGTCATCTGCCAGTGTGTGTAGTGCCAACAGTAAAATTCGGAGGCGGTGGTGTTGTGGTGTGGTCATGTTTTTCATGGAGGGGGCTTGCGCCCCTTGTTTTCCGTGGCACTATCACACCACAGGCCTACATTGATGTTTTAAGCACCTTCTTGCTTCCCACTGTTGAGGAGCAATTCACTGAAGACGATTGCATCTTTCGACACAATCGAGCACCTGTTCATAATGCACGGCCAGTGGCGGAGTGGTTACATGACAATAACATCCCTGTAATGGACTGGTTGCACAGAGTCCTGACTTAAATCCTGTAGAACACCTTGGGGATGTTTTGGAACGCCGACTTCGTGCCAGGTCTCACCAACCGGCATCGCTACTTCTCCTCAGTGCACCACTCCATGAAGAATGAGTTCCCATTCCCCAAGAAACCTTCCAGCACCTAATTGAACGTATGCCTGCGAGAGCGGAAGCATCATCAAGGCTAAGGGTGGGCCAACACCATATTGAATTCCAGCATTACCGAATTTGTAAGTCATTTTTAGCCAGGTGTCGGGATACTTTTGGTCACATAGTGTAAATGGAGAGGGACGGTATTTATTAGTGTGCAATAATTTGAGTCAGACAGAAAAAATGCTCGGATAGTCGAAGCAGTTAAGGTGAGCTGAGCCATTAGGCAAGAAATCTGGTACAAATTTTCAACTTTCACCATTGAATTATTTTAACGCGCAATTGGGCTGACGTTGGTACGTTCCTCGAAATATTCAGTAGAGTGTTGTTACCCCATCTTGCGTTGTTAGATGCTGGCACCCTTCTCAGAATGTCGTCAGAAAGTGAACCAGACGTTGCTGCTCAAGCCCTTTGTATCTCGGACGGCGGTCATTCAATGTGTGCAGGAGGGTTGCTGCCATGGTACACAGCACATTTCCACTGATTGTTCGATCGCGTTCATGCCGGAAGATACCCTTCGGCCGATTCCCGCTGAAAGGGAGTCCGTTATTTTCGCATCTCCATTCACAATTTTGTCTTTCCTGACTTTTTTCTACTATTCAGATCTCTGTCAAGTACAATTTGTGTCTGTACATTCCGATGTTTGGAAGAGGTTTTTATGGTGGACATTTAATTTCATTTCATTTCTTCTGTTTTATTATGGAAAACAGTAGCCTCAGTCGTTTTTCATCTAGTAAGTCCCATTGTAATCACCTGCACGAGATCAGGACATCGCGACATAGTTTCAAGTTAGAGGAAGTCACTTTTTCCTTCTTCTCTGAGAGCCGGTGGAAAGTTCATGGACTTTCTTTATGCCTGGCCGAAGTAAGCCTTCCCGCCGTTTTTAAAACCGAGTCTTTTGAGTGGCCCTTTAGACTCCAGCGAAGATCCATCTGCAACTTTTGACTGTTCAGAAAGATCTCAACGGGCAACGGCCACCCGTGCATTTTCAGACTCCCTCATTGGCTTAGTGGCCAACACTCTTTAACAGGTGTCGGGAATAGGTCAGCTGCCGCCCCTCCTTAGAGAACTGACTCTAGACCCAGAGTCCAGTAGACGTGAAATTTTTTGGCAAGAGACAGTCGGACACGGACAGCCGATGATTACACACTTTTGTGTGTGAAGTTTAATTGTCTCGTGTGGAACTTACAATCACGAATTCGAGTTATAGCTTGGCCTTCTAATAAATCGGTGGTCGCTATGAAACAAGTAGTTAATTTTGCACTAGTTACCGATCCTCAGATGTAGTACCAATTCCGTTTGCTCCAAATTCAACGCTGAGTTACTCGTATTATTTTTCTCTTGTCTCTGGGAATTTCAATTTTGACTGAAATTCCCTAGCTGGAAGGATCTCAGGCATACAAGTTTATCGAAACCCAACAGTCATGGTATCAAATAAATAATCTGCGGCTCCCTGTAATTTACTGTAGTTTGGTATGATGGGCTTTCTCTCTTTTTAATTTCGGTCCCTCTGGAATGCCCATCTGAGTACATGACAGTAAGTTTATTCTAATGTAGATCATTGTCCCAAACATACGAAGAGGCGATTTGTGCTGAATTCACATGCTATATTAACGTGATCTATTCGTCCTTTGTGTGTCTATAAGGGATTAAAGTAGAATAAGGCTGAGGTTATAGATTTGTTTCTGGAGGGGCTCGTCCTTGAGCAAAACGCAATTTTATCTTTTCTTCCATGTCCCACATATGTTTCACTGACGTTTCAGCATCATCAATAGACGTTTATTTTCTTTACTACTTGTATGCATAAAAATTTGAGTTTTTAAGATAGGATTCGCAAATTTGAAAAACAGAAGTAGTTTTGTACAGGGTGGTTCAGCTCCCCTTTCCCAAGGTTTTTATGCAAGCTGCTTTGCTCTCAGATACCAAGCACAGGAGTTTCATATTCTCTCCCTCGCTATGTGCGAACTGTTAGTCCTACAGAAATTATAAACAGGACTTTTAGAAGGAATCTTAGTTTTATTAAATTTCGTACTGGGATAATTTTTCGATGAATGCCGTAGTTTTCGGATTATTCAAGAAAAGCATACAAAAGTGACTTCAAAATGCATGTTTCTTAAATAACAAATAACTTGAAAACCATGACCTCCAGCGAAAATGTATCCCTATATAGCATATAACTACATTTAGTTTCCTAAAAAATTTCCCGTTAATTTTTTCTGCAGGACTAATAGTTTGCGAGAAGCGAGCTAAAACATACGAAACTCTAGTGTGTAGTATTTGAACGCATTGCGTGTTGCATAAATGATTTCGGTAGAGGTAGCTGACTCTACCCGTATACCTTGCTACCACATGCTGTGGTTTTCCTGATTTTCATGTCTTTTTTTTTTTTTTTAATTGCATTTTTCCCTTCACAGTCTGTCATCTGCAACTGCACAGAACTTAAAGAAGAATATCACCCTGCAGGTCTGGGGGTTAGATTAGGCCCGAGGTATTCGTGCCTCTCGTGAGGGGTGAGTAAAAGGAGTCTCACACTTTTCGGCCCTATAAATTCAAGTCCCATTTTATGGTTTGACCTGCCACTTTCCAAATTCCTCAGAAGTGCGGGCCATCTGGGGAAGAACGCCTTACGTGATGCATGAGTTATCCATGGTGCCCTTAGATTCGATCTCCTGAACCTCTTGTCGTGGCTTTGCATCTCCACCTGCAATTCGACTATTTGGGCAAGAACACTTTCCAGGGTATGTCATCTTCTTCCGTTGTCTCCTGTCCTCTTTCGCTCCCATGACAGTGTTGGATTTCTCTGCGCCCAATATCCAGCATGGTAGCCAGTCTGTTGTGCTGGGTCCATCACATACCCATTTGGTGGTAGCCCCCTGTCGACATAGGGACTGCACTCAGCTGTAAACTCCCCACTTATGCCAAGGAGTAGATGCCTGTCTTCCTGGGGCATCAGGACTCCCAGCAACAGCCATCATGCCAGGTGGCCTTTGCTGTGGCTAAGTGGCGCCTGTGGGGAGAGCCCCTGTTCGGACAGTTGGCGTCAGGGCGGATCATCTCTTGCTGGTGACCATACAGCGCCAGCAGTCTCTAAGAAGGGCAAGATCGAGTACAATGCTGATAGATATGACCCTAAATTGTCACCCTCCCTCGCTACACCATGGGAGGAACATAGGGCTACAGAAAGAAGAGAGACATATTCGCCTTGGTATTTAGTATGTAGCAGAATGGACAGGGACTCCTTTCTACCTATGAAACAGCAAATTTTTGTTGAACGTCTTGAGGATAAGTTTCGGTGCAGTCTTGATTCAGACAGCATCCCCAGCCCAATGCTAGGCGTTACTCGCTTGTGACCAGCTGGATGATGTTCCTGTTTCTGGCACTCACCATAAAAGCCTCAACATGGCCCTGGAAATTTTTTCCCATCACGACCTTCTCTTGCAGTCTGATGATGAGCTCTGCGCCAATCTAAAATGGCAGGGTGTTCATTTCATCCCTCTCGTTTACAGGGGACCCAAAGAAAACAGGGTTGCTACTAGTGCCTTCATATTGGTCTTTGAACGTGATTCACTGCCGGAAAAGGTCAAGGTGAAGGTTCACCACTGTGACGTTAAACCAACAGCCCTCCCCCTGTGTGGTGCTTTAATTGCTGGAAATTTGGGCACATATCTTCCCGCTGAACTTCCAATGCCATATGTCGAGACTGCGGACGTCCACTGTATCCAGATACTTCCTGTGCGTCTCCTCCCACTTGTATCAACTGCGGAGAGCAGCAATCCCCCTGCTTGCTAGATGGCACAGTACTCCAAGATGAGTGGAAAATCATAGAGTACAAGACCCTGGACTGGTTGACTTACCAAGAGGCTAAACGAAAATTTGAACGATTACATCCCATTCTGTTGACATCCACACACACTGCAGCTGCATTACCATCGCCATCACAAGTACCAGTCATATCACACGAACAGTGGGCCCTCCTTGGTGGTAGGGGGAAAATCTCCTTCTGTTGCTCCCAAAGTATCTACTTTGGGACATAGGCCCACCCACACGCAGGGGACTTCAGTCCCCTCCACCCAGCTGGCAAAGCCTCCAGCTCCTCTCATGCAGGAGGAGTCCCTTGGGACCCTCTCTCCCAAGGTCTCCACTAATGCCACTGCGGACACTTGCCAGTGACTAAAGGAGCCAAAAGCTGCTGGATGAAGAGCTTCACAGTCTTCCTCCATGCCTGAAGCTACTTCAGAGAAGTCCTCCCAGCAAACCCCTAAAGAAAAGTGAGAACAAAGAAGTCTGCTAAGAAAAAGGACCCTCCAGTGCCCACAACCACTCACTACCAATTCTGCATCTGTGGATGAGGTGGAGATCTCAGTGTCCCCTGAGGACCTGGATCGCACTGATGCCTCATCCACAATAGGAACGGATACAAATACTCAATTGGTGGCAGCAGGTGACCCTGAGGAGTAACCTGCCTCCTTGCATACTTGATGCCTTCCCAACCTCAAGGTAACATCATCCTCCAGTGGAATTGCTGCGGTTTTTTCCTCACCTGGCTGAGCTACGCCAACTGTTAAGCTTTACACCTGCTTTCTGCATTGTCCTCCAGGAATCTTTGGTCCCAGCAATGTGGACCCCTGCTCTTTGCGGCTATAGGGGATATTACAAGAACTATAGTGATTATAATAGTGTGTCACGTGGAGTTTGTGTCTATTTCCTAATCCCAGTATGCAGTGAAACTGTGCCCCTTCAAACCCCTCTTGAAGCTGTGGCTGTCAGGATAAGGATGATGCAGGAAATAACTGTCTGTGATGATATCTTCCTCCAGATGGTGCAGTACCCGCCAATGCATTAGCTGCACTGATTCATCAACTCCCTAACCCTTTCCTACTTTTGGGAGATTTTAATGCCCATAACTTCTTGTGGGGTGGCACTGTGCTTACTGGCCGAGGTAGAGATGCCAGAACTTTACTGTCTCAACTCGACTTCTGCCTCTTAAATACTGGGGCCCCCACACATTTTATTGTGGCCCATGCCACCTCCTCAGCTCAGGACTTCTCCCATCTGTCCACTGGAGAGCCCACGAAGACTTCTGTGGTAGTGACCACTTTCCCATCTTCCTGTCACTCCCCCAGCGCCATTCCCCCGTACATCTTCCAAGATGGGCTTTAAACAAGGGAGACCCCCCCCCCCCCCAGGGGGCCCACAGTCCCTTTTTTGCTTATGTGTGTGGCACGCATGAGGCCCTGAGCTACTGCAGTGTCCTTCCTTTTTCCAGGCTGCATTACGTCCCTTTCCTTGCTCCTTTCTGCCTGCCCCCTCCCTTCCCTCTGGCTATCCACCTGGCTTTGTTTTTGGTATGTGCTTTTGTTTAGTTTGCTGTTTCCATCTCCTTTTCGGCGTTTTTGGTCCCTTTGGGGTTTGATCTCCATTTCCAATGTTTTCCATTCAGTGTGAGTCATTTGAGGATGAACTCCCAACCTAGTTTCTGCGGTCCAGGCTTCTCTCCCTCTCCCCCCCCCCATTTCTTCCTTGCAACCTGCCCCCCTTCCTGCTAGGTCACCAGCACAGTAGCCAGTCCGTGTTGTGGAGCTGTTAAGTACCCACTTGGCTGAGCCCCCTGACAACACAGGGATCACACTGCTTGTACCTGAACTGTTAATGCCTCATGTATGCTCATCACTTTGGGGCATCAGAACTCCTCGCAATGGCCGCCATGCCAGAAGGTCCTTGCTGTGGCTGGGTGGCGCCCATGGGGCAAGCCCCTGGTCGAAGTGGGTGGTACTAGGGCGGACGCCTTGCACATGACGCGACAAAAGCGTCAACATCCTGGCCATTCTGTGGCTGCCTCTAAGAGTGATACAAGACATGACACTCCTTCTGATCCATCTGCCTACCCCTCTCTGGCCACCCCCTGCGAAGAGGGTCAAGCTCGCCAGCTTGGGCTGAAACCTTTCCCTCGGTACATGGTTTGTTCCAGGACAGATGGCGAAAGTTTTGCCACGACCAAGCCTTTGTTTTTCGTTGAGACAATTGAAGATAAGTATGGCAAAGTGGAATCCTTGAGTAAAATGTGGTCCGGTTCTTTGCCCATAAAGACATCTTCTGCTGCCCAATCTGAAGCCCTGTGTGCTTGTGACCATCTCGGTGACATCCCTGTCTCTGTCGCACCCACCTATCTTAGAACTCATTTTCCGCCGAGATATTCTTCTTCAAACTGACAAGGAGCTCCGTGCAAACCTCCAGCGGCGAGGCGTTCGATTTATCCACCGTTTACAACGAGGCCCTAAAAACAATCACACTGATACAGGCGCCTTTATCATGGCCTTCGAGGGGGATACCCTCCTGGAGAAGGTCAAGGTGATGGTGTATTGGTTTGATGTAAAACCTTACATTCCACCACCAATAAGATGCTCTACATGCTTATGTTATGGACACATGTCTTCCCACTGCACCTATGATCTCCTCTTCAGTGACTGTGGGCGCCCCCTCCATGAGGGGAATGCCTTTGCTCCCCCGCCAGTGTGCATAAATTGTAATGTGCAGCATCCTCCATGCTCACCAGCATGTTCGGTGTATGTGAAAGAATGACGGATTCAAGAGTACAAGACCTTAGATCGACTTACGTACACTGAGGCTTGTCGAAAGTATGACAGCTCCATACCGTGCCTATAACTTCTACTTTTGCTTCAGTTATGTCCATTCCTCCTCCTACCCCCTCCTCTTCCCAGCCCCACCCCATTCACCCCACACCTTCCTCCTCACCCTCACTCTCCCACTCCCCTTCCCTCTCCCCGTCAGTACCCATACCCACCCCTTCGAGTGCTGCTCCCTCTTCCCTGCTGGAGAAGTGCTCCCCTTCTTTGGCAGCCGCTGGTGCTGGAGCTCTATCCCGGGACTCCTCATCCCGGCACCCCCCCTGAAAGGCGATCTGCAGCTCCACATCAGCCACATGATCCACAGCCGATGGCCGCCAAGATTGCCAGGTGTAATTCTATGCCCGACCCCACTGCAGTCTGCCCTTCTCTTCCTTCACAAGAGAAGAAGCAGAAACACAAGAACAAGGCCCTTCCAGTACCCCCTGAGGTGCCAACTTCCCCTCCTCCAGCCATTGAACCAACAGTCTGACCCCACCTATATGCACATTACCCCATCCTTATGGGTGATGGATGGCGACTCAGCGGCGTGACCAGCTCCTGTCCGTTCACTTCCCATTTGGACTCCAGCTTGAGAATCCTCCAGTGGAATTGTAATGGGTATTTGCGTCACCTCTCACAGTTTCAGCCTGTTCTTTCCTCCTACTCTGCTGCTTGCATTACTCTCCAGGAGACCCATTTTGTCAATTTTTACTCACCCACCTTTCGTGGGTTCCATGCTTTCTGTTGGAACCGAATTGGCCCCTTGTGGATTTCTGGTGGTGTTTGCACCTCGGTCCACAAGGACATTGTTAGTAAATGGGGTCCCCTGTGTACCACTCTGGTACGGCGTACCACCTGGCCACTCCAATCTGTAATCTCTACCTCCTGCCTGACAGGCCGCTCACATCCCCTGCCCTCACCACCCTTCTTCAACAACTCCCTTCTCCCTTCCTGCTTCTAGGAGAGCATTTCGCTCAACACTTTGCCCAAGCCTCTGCATCGACTCAGTATCCGCCCACGTTCCTCCTCTGAAAGAGCGCTCAGAACACGGCCTTTGTCTTTCGTTTCTCACTGCCTGGAGCCTTATAATGCCCCATTTAGCGAGTGGGAATTCTCCAGCGCCCCCGCCCTTTGTCCCGACACGACTCCTGGAGCAGATCAGGTACATAACCAAATGCTCCAGAACTTATTGATGGCTGGCCACCATCGTATACTGACCCTTTTCAACCGTCTGTGGGGTGAGGGGATATTCCTACCCAGTGGCAGGAAAGCATTGTTATTCTGGTGTTGAAGCCTGGGAAGCCACCTCTTCAACTGGATAGCTACCGTCCCTTTAGCCTTACCAACACCCTCTGCAACCTCCTTGAACGCCTGGTGAGTCAGCGGCTGTTTTGGATCCTTGAATCCTGTGACCTTTTGTCATCGACTCAAGGTGGTTTTTGCTGTGGCCGCTCTATGGTGGATGACTTGGTCCACCTGGAGTCCGCTTCCAGTCGGCTTTTGCCCATCACCAACACCTCATTGCAGTTTTCTTTGACCAGCATAAAGCCTGTGACACCACCTGGCACCACCACATCCTCACCACCCTTCATGAATAGGACCTTCATGGCACTCTGCCAGTTTTTATCGGTAAATTTCTTTCTTGTTGCTCTTTCTGGGTCCAAGTTGGTTCCTCCTACAGCAATTCTCATCAACAAGAACATGGGGTTCCAAAGGATTCTGTGCTGAGCGTCCCTCTCTTTCCCATAGCCATTAATGGACTGGTGGCAGCTGCTGGGACGACAGTGTCCCCCTCTTTGTATGCCGAGATATTTGTATCTACGTTGCTTCCTCTGTCATGGGTGCTGCATAATGCCGTCTACATGGGGCAATCTACTGGGTGCAATCTTGGGCTCTTTCGCATGGTTTTCAGTTTTTGTTGGCCAAATCGTATGTCATGCATTTCTGCCATCACTGTACAGTCCATCCCCATCTGGACCTGTTCCTCCATGGTCAATCCCTCGAGGTGTCCTCCATGGCCAATCCCTCGAGGTGGTGGACACCCATCACATCTTGGGTCTGGTCTTTGATTCCCGGTTGACATGGCTCCCTCATCTTCGCCGTCTGAAGAGGATGTGCTGATTACATCTCAATGTTCTTAGATGTCTGTGCAATACCACCTGGGGTGCAGACCGCTCTATTCTCGTGTGATTGTGCAAACCAATGGTCCAGTCTCGTTTAGACTTTAGGTGTCCTGTCTATGGCACTGCATCACCTTCGACGCTGCAGATATTAGACCCCATCCACCATTGTGGGGTACAACTTGCAACTGGTGCCTTCCAGACTAGCCCCGTGATTAGCCTTCTTGCAGAGGCAGGGATTCCACCACAACGAGTTTTGTGCCAACAACAGCTGATATCTTACGTGCTCCACATTCACTGCACCCCAAAACACCCTAATTTTGGTATTCTTTATCCAGACATGGAGATCAACCTCCAGCAGTGACGGCCACAATGAGGGCTTACCATGGCTGCCCGCATTCAGCCACTCTTTTCTGAGCTCCAGCATTTCCCTTTACCACCTCTTTTCTCAGCTCACGCATGTACCCCTGATTCTGTCCCTCCAGAGGCCCTTCACCATCACATTTACTGTCTCCTCAGTTCATTCCAGGGTTCAGAAGTGATTTATACAATGGCTCCATGGTTGCTGGTCACACTGGTTATGCTCACACCTTTGCGAGACACATGGAACTTCGATCCTTTGCAAATGGCTGTAGTGTTTTAACTGCAGAATTGGTAGCCATATTGCATGCACTGGACCATGTCTGCTTCTGCTCAGGACTGTCCTTCACTATCTGTAGTGACTCCTTGAGCAGTCTGCAAGCTATCAGCTAGTGCTTCCCTTGCACCCATTGGTCACAGCTATCCAGGACTCCCTTTCTCCCCTTGATCAACTTGGCCCATCAGCCTCACCAATGTTTTTTGTGAGCTATTAGAACATATGGTAAGTCGGCGGTTGTGTTGAGTCCTGGAGTCACGTGGCCTACTAGCTCCATACCGGGCGATTTCTGCCAGGGTTGGTTGTTGTTGGTTGTTTTTTGGGGAAGGAGACCGGACAGGGTCATCTGTCTCATCGGATTAGGGAAGGACGGGGAAGGAAGTCGGCCATGCCCTTTGAAAGGAACCATCCCGGGATTTGCCTGGAGCGATTTAGGGAAATCACGGAAAACCTAAATCCGGATGGCTGGACGTAGGATTGAACCATCGTCCTCCCGAATGCAAGTCCAGTGTCTAACCACTGCGCCACCTCGCTCGGTTTCCGCCAGTGTCGCTGTACCATTGATGATCTAGTTTCCCTTGAGTCTGCCATCCGAACAACTTTTTCCAGATACTGATCCCTGGACACTGTCTGACCGCCATTAGAATACACCTGAAACAATCAACCACCAAAACAATACGGTGCCACAGAACAGAAAGAAGGGTGAAACTGACAGTAACTGGAATGGCAAGCTCAAATGTAACCACACTCTGCTAGCAGTGAAATGCCTGGGCTAGCAGGACAGAGCAGATTAGGTTGTGGAAAGAGGCCAACACGAGTTCCTGTCAGTTGCACTCAACATACAAACTTTATTTATCAACACACAATATTACAACAAGGATGCAAAACACTCAAAACTTTAATCGACCTCCTTTGATTAACTTTAGATCCGCTGAAGGCCACATTCAAATTCCAAGACACATGGCTTAAGCAAAATTGAAATACAAGGCTCTTCTGGTGGTTTCACCTAAGAATATTTCTAAATATTCAATCTAAACAGGCTGAAGCCGTTAGCAATTTAATTTTAATGGAACTTGGCTGGAGGCCGCATATTAGACAATTATAAGAGTTTCAATCAAAAGGCAGAAGGCCTTATCTTAAAACCAAAGCATAACAATTTGATACCTTAAGGGCAAGACAAGAACATTAATTTAGGAGACATAAGAACTCAGCTGAAGGCAATAAGAAGAGTTTCAATCAAAAGGCAGAAGGCCTTATCTTAAAACAAAAGCATAACAATATTATGCCTTAAGGGCGAGATAAGGACATTAATTTAAGAGACATTAAAACTCGGCCAAAGGGCACACATCAACCAAATAACTAAAATCCAAACAGTGAAATGACTACATAATACACAAGGAACGATGGTCAGAAGTTTCCAAGGGTCGGACTGAGATTGTAACACTAACGCCCGTTTAGGTGAGACAGGCAGCCTGTCCAACGACTTCTTAATCTGGAGGCAACCCAGGCAACAGACAGCTGACCGATCAACCAACCAAATCAGTTCCGCTCCTCGCAACCAGCAAAACGACCACAAGACTTCAATACACGACACACAGAATATTGGCGCCCACACAGATCAACAACACCTCAGCTGTCGAACTACGCGCCGCACTGGACAGCAACAACACGACGAGGAAATTGCAAAAAAATGTTCAAATGGCTCTGAGCACTATGGGACGCAACTGCTGTGGTCATAAGTCCCCTAGAACTTAGAACTACTTAAACCTAACTAACCTAAGGACAGCACACAACACCCAGCCATAACGAGGCAGAGAAAATCCCTGACCCTGCCGGGAATCGAACCCGGGAACCCGGGCGTGGGAAGCGAGAACGCTACCGCACGACCACGAGATGCGGGCAGGAAATTGCAGTGCCTAAAATTACGTCAACGATAAGGGCAGGTAACCGGAACTTCAACGGCCACAAGGCAGAAGATACCATAACAGGGAATAAATTAAGTTAAATTTCACAGGAAGACGGGTGGAATCTTAGATGACTTAAATACACACACGTTGTTGCTCACGGGAATGTCCCCAAAGCGACAACTAGGGTCAGACAAAGAAATGTAAACAGCTGATGATCGATAGTAAGTTAAGTGAGGACTCAACTTTCATACCCAAGATCGGTGGACAACGAACTTCATAGCACTCGCAAGCAGCACCTAACACTCCAACCACGCGTGCAGCCACCAGCGGCTCCAGACTGACCCACGCCAACCGACTGACTGACTGGACTGCTGGTCCGTCCGCGACTGCTGCTCCGTCGCAACCGCACTTCATTTCCAGAACTGCCCTTATCCCAACTACACTTATTCCAAATACTGCCACTATTTAACACCGAAAAAGTGAGAAAATTTCTTTTACTATCACGATCGGTTTCGGGCTCTCATAAGCCCATCCTCAGGTGTCACAATGAAAAGAGCAAGAGGCGGGAGATAATTTTTACACGCTGCAACACATACAAAAAACATAAAATGTCATTAAAAAAATTTAAAAATATTTTTAAAAACTTTTCGAAAATGCCAGTCGGGCTAGGTGCTGTGGAACCCATGTCAATGTGAAAGTGACTACAGTCAGGACTACGGACAACTGCCTGGGTAGGGAAACCCAGGACACTTACACCGTGCTGTGGCCCCCCGAGCAATGCGCTGGACGTGTACCAGGCGCGGTGTGCCGCCTATGAGTGCAGAACAGGGAGTAAATTTTTTAATTAGTGAGGGCGCAGATAAGGACACAGCACTATAATGTGCCATAGACATAGGATAAAATGAAAACATGAATATTTTTATTATGGGAGGTCAATTTTACAGCTATGTAAAATGAACGGTGTGGACCTTGCGGACCTCACTATAGGAAACGCAAAAAACATGGCAAAAAAAAAAAAAAACGCTGACCCAATTATGAGGTATATATGTGTGGTGTGCGTACTGTAAGACCTTCAGTACACACACCATCAGATTATTGGACTTGTCACTCTAACGAAGTAGGCAAATGTCAGCAATATGTCTCGTGGTCTTATCGTGGCATGTTTATTTTCTGCCGTTAGGTCAGACGATAGAAATGCCACTTGCACGCTTAGAGTATCAGATTGACAGTGACCAAAATTGACAATTTGAAGTTCCTTTGGTATTGGTACGTTAATCTTATTCTCACATATATCTCTGATACTTGGCAAAAGTGTCTATACATTTATCGTCATGGCTATGTACAGGAAGATGGCAATCTTATTAGGTGCAGACTGAAAGTTGACTCTAGACTGGTACAGACAAATGTATAACTCGTACAGACTGGTACAGACTAATGCAGACTGGTACAGACTGATGCAGACTGACTAATCGGAGGTCTGCACACTCGTTATAATACCTCGCGCGTTCATGTATCACTGTGCGAGTGTGATCCGCGAGGAGAAAAGGTTCTATGTTAGCAGCAATCTCATTGGCTGCGTTACATATTAATACACAGATCGGCGGAAGCAGAATTTGGTCCATCTCTATGGCAGCGCCATCTCGTAGTGCGGAGACGGACGAGCTCTGCGCCTGCGCTGTTGTGCTTAGCGGGGCGCACTCCAGTGGGAAAGTTGTCTACGCGCTGACTACGCGGACCTATGTACACAACAATATGTATGGTGTACAGTAATCAGGGACCAGTAAGAGAAGGAAATGAGGCTGGACACTGCTTCCAAAAAACAAAAGTTGTTGAGCAGGAGTGTGTGCTTAAGCGCGGTTTGCTCGTTTAAAATGCCAGACGGATCACAGCAAATACTGCGGACGATTTCCATTTCTTCTAAAATGTTACGCTGAATATGTAGAATGCTGCAATTTGTATTTACGTTTGAAATGGAATGGTTATGATCTACATCTACATCTACATCTACATCTACATCATACTGCGCAAGCCACATAATGGTGTGTGGCGGAGGGTACTATCGGTACCACTATCTGATCCCTGCAACCCTGTTCCACTCGCGAATAATGCGTGGGAAGAATGATTGTCAGTTAAACTTCTTCAGGTGGTTAGTGAGAGCGGATTTGGAATTGCCAAGATCCTGGTGCTCTCTGAACCGTATGTTAAAGGAGCGGCCAGTTTGACCTATTATGCAGAAGAGCACTCCTATACTTCATGCAATAGACGCCCGATTGTGCATAGCAATTGTCTTCTCTGGTTTAGTGGTGCTGCAATAGGTGCCCGACCTTTTGCAGGATGTACAAGGCGGGTATAACCCCCTCTTTTCTAAGCCATTTGCCAATCCTGTCAGATATAAGACCTACACATGGGATCCTGCAAAAAATTATTTTGGAGTTATCAGTATTAGTAGATGATAGGGTAATTCCATCAGATCGTAGGATGTGCCTTTCGATTGCATTTGCTGATGAAGAACGTCCACAACATTTGGCTGGTAGCCATTAGCGCGTGCTATGAATTTAATTGTATCCAACTCATGCTGGTAATTTTCTTTTGAGAGAGGGACTCTGGCCGTGCGATAAAGCATAGCACGAAGAACTGCCATTTTTTGCTGCTTTGGGTGAATTGAAGAGCAATAAATAATAGAACTAGTTGTAGTTGATTTTCTAAATATGTTAAAATGAACATTACTCTCCTGTAACGAAATTGCCAGATCTAAAAATGGGAGTGTAAAACCAGAGTGGTATTCTATCGTACACTGAATCTTAGGTCAATACATGGCAGCACTTTTGCTACTCTGGTTTACCAATTTGCCTCCTCGTTCGCATCCGCTGCTCCCTGCTCTGCGCTCGGGGGGCCACAGTACGGTGTAAGTGTCCTGGTATTATTTGTATATATTCCCTACCCAGGCAGTCGTCCGTAGTCTTGACTGGAGTCACTTTCGCATTGACATAGGTTCCACAGCACCTAGCCCGACCGGCGGATTCGAAAAATTTTTAAAAATATTTTTCAAACTTTTTATGAAATGTTATGTTTTTTATATGTGTTGCGGAGTGTAAAATTTATCTCCTGAATCTCTCTCTTTTGAGTGCGAAACCTGAGGATGGGCTTATGAGAGCCCAGAACCGGTCGTGATAGTAAAAGAAATCTTCTCACTTTTTTGGTGTTAAATAGTGACAGTATTTGGAATAAGTGTAGTTGCGATAACAGGATTGTTTGTATAAAAGTGAGAAAATTTCGCACGGGCACGTGGTTTCATAATACTCATCAACAATTGGAGTAGTGACAAATGGCTCACCTTCCTCGTAATGTGATTTGGGGAGAACTGCTCTTCCAGAGATAAAGTCAGCCAATCCTGTCAGATATAAGACCTACTACATATGGGATTCTATCCTAGTTAAACCTCGGTCAAGATCGCTGCATGGTCGCAATGCGCAACACAAATTTTTGTAACCTTTTATCAGAGCTTTATTACCACCAGTAAAATGCAAAATTGGCCAATTGCTAACATTTGTAGAATTATAATGGACATTTTACACATCACGGAGAGGGACCATACACACACATCAGTTTATCAAGAAGAAAACAACCACAAATATCGTCACCAGATTTAACTTCAACTGGAGTTACCGCAAATGTCCTGTACACCAAAACATCGCGATGAATATAATTTTCCACATTAGAATTAGTATTATCAGTATAGAACGAACGTAGAGCTGCATCTACTTAAACAACAGCAACAACAAGCCATGCATTATCTTCATACTTGCACAAAATTGGCTGCAAGTAGTTTATTTACTTTAAAATTTTGTGCAAGCCTGGAGCAGCAATCGTAGAATGAAACCTTCTCGTATAAATAGTGAAACAGTTTATCGGTTGAAAAATTAGAGGTTTATTAGAGGTTTCAACGTTTATAAAAAATCTTCAGATGGAAAATATGGACCACTTGATTACATGTTGCATCAGAAGTACATTAACATACAGCCGAAAGGCATCGTCAAATATAAAATTTCACCTCCATATTAAATTCAAACACGCTAAACTTGGTTATTGTCATATGATACTTCCTCAACAATGTACAGATAGTGAATATGTGAAAGTAATCATGGTGGCATATTATAATTTAATATGGTGGTGAGTTTTTTATCATTGACGACACCTTTCAGCTCTATTTTAACGTACCTCTGCCACAACATTTAATCCAGTAGTTCATATTTTCCTTCTGAAGAAAACGTTTTATAAATGTTGAAACCATGGTAATGTTTTAATGAACCGCTCAATTTCCAACTTATTAGCTGTTTCAATATTTCTACAAGTAGTTTACTTAATGTTGCTTTTGCATGAGTTCACGACAAGGGGATAATCCTTCCTTTTGATTGACACGTCCCAACTTATTGTTCCGCCACCCCTCCCCAACCCCCTCCTCCTCCTCCTCCTCCTCCTCCTCCTCCTACTCCTCCTCCTCCACCACCACCTCCTCCTCCCCCATCCCTCAGGAAGCTCCCCTCGCCAATGCAAGCACACTTTTGATACCAATTTCATTGACTAATAAATTAAATCGATCAGTTAATTAAATCCACTCTCTGGGAAACCCCACAACCCTCCCCTTCCTGAAAATTGCCGAAAAAAGACAGTTGATCGGTCATTTGGAGCGAAATTGATAGTATTGTATGGAATATTATTTAACAATTTAGACAATGTGTGCAATATTGTTCATTTGTTGGATTCAAGGCGGTATATGGTGTGGTGTCACCGCCAGACACCACACTTGCTAGATGGTAGCCTTTAAATCGGCCGCAGTCCGTTAGTATACGTCGGACCCGCGTGTCGCCACTGTCAGTAATTGCAGACCGAGCGCCACCACACGGCAGGTCTAGAGAGACGTCCTGGCACTCGCCCCAGTTGTACAGCCGACTTTGCCAGAAGGGGATCACTGACAAATTTGCCGAGATGATAGTTAGCATAGCCTTCAGCTACGTCATTTGCTACGACCTAGCAAGGCGCCATAGCATTTGATATTATTATATGAAGCATGTACAATCAAGAGCGATGTTCTACAATTATGAATTAAAGTTAAGTATTCCAGAAGCTATGTACTATTTTTGGCTACTATAATTCCCGTCATTGTTCCAGACCTCACGCCATCCTGCGTGAGCTTAACGCGTGCTATTCGGCTACCCGTCCTAGTGGATTGGCTATCGGGTCAGTCCACAACATATGGAATATAGTTTATTTATTTAGTTAAAGAATTTGTCAGGAAATCGATTGCAGTGTATACAATATTGTTTAAACAATTTAGATAATGTGTGAAATGTTGTTTATTTAAATAATTTACGCTACACGAATCAGTGTTTGAAATATAGTTTATTTATTTAGTCCAAGCATTTGTCCGGAAATTGACTGCAGTGTATTGAATAATGTTTACTCCAACAACGTACAGGCTACAAGTTGGTGTATGGAATACGGTTTATTTAAAGAATTTGTCAGGAAATCGATCGCAGTATGGAATATTTAAACAATTCATTCCATTCATGATCTGTAGACTTTTTTATTCTGATAACGCTTGGGAATGCTGAGTAGGCTTAGTTTATATCTGCTGTAGGATTCAGGCATGTTAAGACTCTTATTATTTATGTTCCTCACTTTTCGAAGCACGCTGGTGTTCAAGAACGGACGGGAAAATCGGAACAATTACAATATAGAAGTTCGTGGCATATTTCGAAACGCACAGTCACTCCCTGCAACGGACAAATTACTAGAATCACAAAAGCAAATTATTTTGTACAGATTGAGAAATATACAGCAGTCATATTGCACTGACAGTTCAACCGTCCAAAAATAGTCTACAGATTATGAATGGAATGAAGTGTGGTATAGTAGCCGCCGTTTGGGATCTCCCAACGAAGATCAAAACCGCCCTTTCTTTTCTAATTACAGATGACGTTACTAAATACCACCGGCCAGAGACAACATATCGGCCTCCTTCTTCTCGAGGCCCACAAACAAAAATCAAGCGGCGGTATTCTGTTGATCGGGAAATTCCAGACTCGCTTCCTGTCTGTCTTTCCCAAGAGGCCATTCCCTGATTGTCTGTATGAACCAACGTCCCGAAACATGCAGATAAAGGTTTGCCTCTCTCCTCAAAATACAGTGTTCTATATGTCTAGTGCTGGAGACAAAGGGAGAGCTGATACAATTTCGATATCAAAAATAGAGTGAAATAAGCCATTTGGACTACCCTTTCAAGTTAACTGTTTAACAATTTACAGCAGTGAAATAGATCGTTTAAAAAACCCATCTCCACTTACGATGATCCTTCTTCATCATAAAACATTTCCAACGTTTCAGTATCACAAACAAACATTATGCAAACCAAGTAATGAAATTTCCACTACAAATAGATTGCAGTGATAAACATATCTGACAAGGGAACCTCCCCATCACACCCCCCTCAGATTTAGTTATAAGTGGATAGGTCTTGAAAAACTGAACACAGATCACTCGAGAAAACAGGAAGAAGTTATGTGGAACTATGAAAAAAATAAGCAAAATATACAAACTGAGTAGTCCATGCGTAATATAGGTAACATGAAGGAGTGTATGAGCTCAGAAGTTCGCCGTGGTCCCGTGGTTAGCGTGCCCAGCTGCGGTACGAGACGTCCTTGGTTCTAATCTTCCCACGAGTGAAAAGTTTACTTGTTTATTTTCAGACAATTATTTTGCGAAGCTGCACAGGTACACAGAGCAGTATTGTTTACGTGATCGTGTGTCAATTATCAAAGTTCAGGCATTCACACATAATCAACTTCGCTCTCCAAAATTCCAGGACATGTTCAGATTTGCTGGACATATGCAGGATTTGATGGTCTACACACGGAAAAATTTGAAAACGTTAAAAACATATGTTTTGACAGAGCACAGGGAAAACTGTGCGACTGTGAGACTATTGCATTCATTTGTTGCAGTTTATGTGACAAACTCATGTTTTCATCACTTTTTTGGGAGTGATTATCACATCCACAAGAAAACCTAAATCGGGCAAGGTAGAAGAATCTTTTTATCTATTCGCCAAGTGTACAAGTTAGGTGGGTCGACAACATATTCCTGTCATGAGATGCACATGCCGTCACCAGTGTCGTATAGAATATATCAGACGTGTTATCCTGTGGAGGAATCGGTTGACCTATGACCTCGCGATCAAATGTTTTCGGTTCCCACTGGAGAGGCACGTCCTTTCGTCTACTAATCGCACGGTTTTGCAGTGCGGTCGCAAAACACAGACACTAAACTTATTACAGTGAACAGAGACGTCAATGAACGAACGGACGGATCATAACTTGGCGAAAATAAAGAACGTAAACTTTTCACTCGAGGGAAGACTTGAACCAAGGACCTCTCGTTCCGCAGTTGCTCACGCTAACCACGGGACCACGGCGCTCCTTAGCTCACATTCTCATTGATGTTGCTTATCTTGCACATGGACTACTCAGTTTGTATATTTTGCTTATTTTTTTCATAGTTCCACACAACTTCTTCCTGTTTTCTCAATTGATCTGTGTTCAGTTTTTCAAGGCCTATCCACTGTGCCAACTTATAACTAAATCTGAGGGGGGTACGATGGGGAGGTTCCCTTGTGAGGTCTTGAATGCGCCAACGCTTGAGAGTACAAACACCCTCCTCCACCACCACGTTCCACTAGATATATCTGACAAAAAAAAAAATTTCTTCCGATCACGCAAACTAGAGATAGCGAGGGGCGCGCATTTCGCCGCCTCCAGCGTAGTCCAGGCCCCGTCTGCACAAGCCGGGAGAGAGACCCACACCCAAACGCATGCTTGTACACAATAAAACTATCAGAAACAATAAATTGATCAGTCGGGAATTTGACGTAGCGACTGGGTTTTTTAAAGTACTGTAGAATTCCTAAATTGAGGAATGGAGTACGTCGCATCTTCGTTCGTCCAGAGGAATGCATTGAAACGGTTGAACTACAAACAACCGGAGCCGTGCACCTCCTTCCTGGTGGAATGACTGGAACTGATCGGCTGTCGGACTCCCTCTGTCTAATAGGCGCTGCTCATGCATGGATGTTTACATCTTTGGAAGGATTCAATGAAATCTCTGGACAGTGGAAGGGACTGTGTCTGTGATACAATATCCACAGTTCTGGGAACCGGGGTGATGCAAAACTTTTTTTGATGTGTGTATTTATCAACCTCTTCAACCAGTTATGTGAAAGTGGTAGTGTAATACGTAACGGAAGGAAACAAGTGTCGACAGAAGAGGGGAAATCAATGTTCTTCTTGCTGTTGCAGTTAATCTGCATGGTAACTTTGGCAGAATTGCACAAGGAAGTAGCATGAGCCAGGCAAGTGTTCTACATATTCTCCATTGGCATAGTTCAGTTCCTATCACATCTCTCTCCATCAAGGGCAATATGGAAACGATTACGAGAATCGTATCAACTTCTGTACCTGGCCATTAACACGGGATACTCCAGGTGTACCATGTATCTTGTTTAATGATGAATCCACATTTACCTATCGTAACCACGTAAGCCACCAAATCGTGCACTGTTCGCTTGTTGACAGTCCTCGTTTGCTTCGTCCTGTGGAACATCAGCGTTCCTGGTGTATAAACTTATGGTGTGGGATAATGAACCATCAGCTCATAGGCCCAATTTTCATAGACAGAACATTGGACATGCGCAAGTGTCACAGCCTCATAACAGACCATCTTCCAAGGATGTTAGCAAACGTTCCTCTGCCGACTAGGAGGAACCTGTCGTATCAACATGATAGCTGTCTAGCCCATACTGCACGAAGTACTACAGTATGTCTTCAAGAATGGTTTCCAAATAGTTGCATTGGATGCAGATGACCTGTACCTTGGCCATTCCATTCTACTTATACTGATATGCCAAAACATTATGATTGCTGCCCCCTGCAATACTGAATGTCATCTGGTGGTTTTGCAGCCACGTGACGCATTGAGGAAAGTGTATGAGCGGAGCAGAGATCAATGAGGAGTCGTCCTACTGACGTTATGGGGTACAGATGGGATATCCACTGATGATAGCGACTTTCAAAAAGAGTGCACTGTTGTGGCCTGGCACCTTGGATCGAGAATCATGGAAACGATGAAGCTCCTCGGATGTTCTCGTCGTGTCGCCATGTAAAATGATTGACAGACGGTGAAATCACAGATAATTTGTTGGATGTCCACAACTCATCACAGAACACGAATGGTGAAGGCCTTCCCACTCTGTGGAGCAGGACAGAAGGCGATCTGTGGCAGGTCTGACAGGAGAATACAGTGGCTTCGGAACACAGCACTCAGCACACATTGTTCAACATGGTGTTTCTGGTACCGAGCGCTGCGGGTTTCGAATCTGCGCCGGACGGCATGGAACTCGATGGCCACCAGAGGTCTCTGCAGCAGTCACACCATACACTGTGGCTACGCATGCTCCTGGCCCCGAGTGTAATGCGAGGGCGCCACTGTGGAGCACGTGGTCCCAGCGTCCAATAGCGACATACCTTGTTGTGTATTTAGGCGGCAGCTTCTCGCTCAGCGAGCTGAGATACCTTGGCCTCACCCTCGACCGACACCTCACCCGGACCCCTCATCTCCAGACCAACCAGCAGAAAGCCCATTCCCGCCTCCGCCTTCTGAAACTCTTGTCTGGCCGGACATGGGAATTGCATCCTTCTACCATCCTCCACACCTACAAATCCCTCATCCGTCCCATCCTCTGTTGTGCCAGCGTTGCCTGGATCTCCGCCCCCACCCGCTTTTACAAGGCCCTCCAAATCCTTGAATGCCATCCGCTCTGCCTTGCCTTCCGTATCCGCCTTCCTTCCCCCACACGGCTCCTGTATGAATTGATCCCCTTCCCCCACCTCCTCCTGTTCCTCCAACATCTCCGCATCCTTTACATTGTCCGCAGGCTTGATCCCCCCCCCGCCCTCTGGTTTCCTCCTTCCTCTCCACCCCCCGACCATTGCTGCGCCTCTATCGCTGTATCCCTCCCTCTCTCCACCTCCACACCCTCCATCTCCTTCATCAGGACAATTTCCAGCGCCTCCCCCTCCCGGATGATGAACTTCGCCGTGACATCTACCCTTCCTTCCAACTATAACCTGGCCTTGTTCCCCCCCCTCTCCAGGGCCTTCTTTTACCTCTCCCCTCTTTCTCCCAGAGCGGATTTTCCTCCATCCCCCCTCTCCCCCCTGAGACCCTGCACCCCATACTTACCTCTTTCCTTCCCAAATCCCTCCCTCCCTGGCCCTCTTCAGCGCACTCCCCGCCCATCTCCCCCCTCCCTGCCTTCTTCCGGTCTCCCTCATCTCCTCGCGCCTGGCAGATCCTCCATTTTGATCATCGTCAGTGTTGTGTTTAGTGCTGTTTCTCCTGTGCGTCAATAGGTGTGATTTTAATTGTGTGCTGCCTTGAGTTTCGCTGTCAATGTTAGTTATGTGCTATGCCATCTGTCGATACTTTATGCTCTGATCATACTGTGCCTTGTGTTCTTTTAATTGTCACAGTGTGTGGTTTTTTTGTGTGTGCTACTTTTTTACGGTTTTTATCTCCATTTTACAGTCGCCCCTTTTTTTGTCTATTGCCTTCCATGATGCTCCCCCTTTTTTTCTATGTTCACCATATTCTCTCCTTTGTATATTTTTAACTGTCTTCTGTTTGTTCTATGTCTTTCGGCTGAAGAGCAGCGCATATGCTGCTGCCAGCCCGCCTCGAAAGGGAATTGAAATACAATAAAGAAAAAAAAAAATGAGCGAGGCAGTCTGGTATTCGCACTGAGTCGGTTGATATCTCGTTTACAGACATCGTGTTTACGTTGCGTGTGCTTACTTCCTGTTTACGATTGGACGTTGATTTGATTTCGTGAGGTTATCTCTTGTGACCCCGTTGCTTAGTACTTTGTTGTTGATCTTGGTGTCTGGCTCGGTTGTCCGTCGTCGTGCTTGTCCTTCCATTCCCGTTCGTCCATCTTGTTTGTTCGCGGGCCACATCCGTTCAGTCCCACCGCGTTTTCGTTAGCAGCAACCCCGCGACCGCCCCTGTCGTGGTTACAACAGGGTTCCACATCACTCGACCCCTGCATATTTCCATGTTCGCCCAACGACATCGTCATTTACGAGGGCGTTCAGTTAGCAAGAAAACATTTTTTTGTTGAAAAAATGTGGCATTTGTCTGTGACGTAGTTATGTTCCAAGAAGAGAGCTGTCGTTGAGTTTCTTTTGTAGGAAAGCCAGAGCATCGCAAATATTCATAGGCGCTTGCAGAATGTCTACAGAGACCTGGCAGTCAACAAAATCATGGTGTGTCCTTGGTGGAGGCGTCTATTATCACAACAAGGTCACACAAACTTGGCTGATCTCCTGCATACCGGCCACACAGGTGTGACTCCTGCAGCATTGGAACGTGTTGACACTCTCATTCAAGGTGATCGATGGATCACAGTCAAACACCTCGCTGCTCAACTGGACGTCTCTGATGGTAGTGCTGGCACACTCGTCCAGCAATTGGGATACTCAAAGTTGTGTGCCCACTGGATTCCTTGCAGCCTCACGGAAGAGCGTAAAGAGCAATGGGGAATTTCTTGCACATTACACGGCTGATCGTCACAGTTTTTTGTCGAACTTTGTCACAGGCAGGCAGTGAAACGTGGGTCATCACTTAGAACTGGAAACAAAACGGCAATCCACAGAGTGGTGCCAGACCACCTCCACTGAGAAGAAAAAGTTCAAAGCTGCACCCCCAGTTGGTATAGTCATGCCAACAGTCTTCTGGGACTATGAAGGAGTTATTCTGTTTGATGTCCTTCCACATGATGTAATAATCAACACTAAAGTGTACTGTGCTACCCTGAGGAAACTGTGAAACGATTCAGCGTGTTTGTCGCCACAAATGCAAACGAATGTCTCCTTTTCCATGACATCGCAAGGCCTCACAGAAGTCTGCCAATCCGAGAGGAGCACACAAAACTTCATTGGTCTCTTTTTCCTCACTCACCCTATGGTTCGGATCTTGCACCATCTGTCTGTTCGGTCCAGTGAAGGATGCACTCTATGGGAAGCAGTATGCAGATGGTGGAGAGGTTACTGGTGCAGTAAGATGTTGGTTCCGACTACTGGAACCCTGAAAAAAAAAATTGTGTGTTGCATTACTTACTGAACACCTGCCGTACTATAGCGCTGGGAACAGGAACGTTGTACTGTACATTGATGGAAAAGTGTCGCCTGGGTAGATGAATCATATTTATTGTTATGTCAGGTCGATGATAGTGTCTGGACATGGCAAGATCCCGGCAAACAGCTGCTTGAAACATAAATCACACCACAAATGCAAACGGATGGTAGCATTATTATGCTAATGGGGATATTCGCCTAAGCTTCCATGGGACCTGTGGTAGTAATCAAAGGCACCAAGACAGCTGTGGAGTACTGAACGATGTTGTGGACAACTTGTATCCCTTCATGCTTGACGTCTTCTCTGTTGTTGATGGCATTTTCTAACAGGATAGTAGTCTGTGTCACAACATGTGAAGCATGTTTGAGCAGCAGAGTAGTGAACTTACGGTGATGTTCATGCCAACAAATTCACCTGGTCTGAACCCAATGAAACTGCTAGCATGCTACTGGGCGCCAGCTCTGCACCTACAAACCTTTGGCTCATAATTTATGGGAGCTGTGTGTATATGGCACATGCTTCTGGAAACCTATAATACCACACAGAGTCGCTGTTGTATTTCTTTCCAAACATGGCCCTAGATGCTATCAAGCAGGTGGTGGATCTACATCTGCATCTACGTGTTTACTATGGAATACAGACTTAATGTTTGACAGAGGGTTCACTGAACAACTTCCAGACTATTTCTCGACGATTTCACTTGGCAAGAATGAAGACCAAAACTTTTCTCTATTAACTCTCATTTCTCTCAGTTTATCCTATTGCAGGGGTCACCCACTCCTGGGCTGGAACCCCTACTGTTTTGTCAGGATCCAGACTGAAGACCTGTGTGGTGTTGGTAGATGCAATAAGACAGTATTCAAGATTTTTCCATTTATTATTGAGAATATAAGTCGTTGCATGTCGTCTGAGACGGCTAGTGGCTACATAATCCAGAGAGGAATCCACTAAATCCAACGGTGGACTCAAGGCTGCTGAGTACACTGCATCAGCTTTGTGCGGAAGTCGATGACATCCTGAAGCAGTGGCTTGCCACTTGGTGTTGGGAAAGCCCTGTCAGTAGTCCTGCTAGGAGATGGGGGTGATCGCGACAATTGTGTTTTGGGGAGTACTCAGTCCCTCCCAGATTACTGTCTGCATTGTCCTAACAGGTGGGCCGCAATGTCGTATGCATGATGTCTTGCTGAAACTGCCCAGTCAGTAGCATATGCAGTCAGACTAGTTCAATGCTGGACTTTAGGGTCACCTTCTGCCCTGGACCAGAGCCCTGTTGGTAGACATCTGGACTACTCATCAATGCTGACTGCTGGGCTGACTTTAGTACTGGATGCTGGACTTCATTATCCATGGCTATGGGTCACTAATCTTCTCATAAGGCAGTAAGTGTAAAACCAATACAAGAACGATCTTACACACAAGATGTTACCAACCATAACCAGAGAACCACATGCACTGTCGATCCTACTGACTACATGCTCTAGGCTAGTGGGGGGTGGAGGCTTTACGTCATCAAGGAGAGACTCTGCTCTACGACGTCATTCGTAGTGATCAAATCGGTTCTGCTCTTCTCAAGTTGTCAGTAGTTTTCAGTTCCGCAACATTTGCCTGACGAATTTGTTACAGTGTCTTTACTGCTTAGTCAAACTCCTAATAGGCAATGTTGCTTCCTACCTAGTGTCTCCTACATAAAATTACGGAGTCAGTTTGGTCTGCATTCCTCTAACGATTTTGTGCTGAGCTGGCTCGCACTCTTGCTTAAGAGTGTTGAGGTTTCAGTCTTACTGACCGAGTAACGCTGTTTAAATTTTTACATTTCACGGTTGGTGGCTGTTGATAGCCAGTTCCAACTGACTGAGTAATCCCAGCTGTTCGAACTTGGAAAATTTTACTCATCCGTTTCCTTATTGATTTGTCACATAACACTATGGTTGTTTCTTTCTAATTATGGTACGCCAGAACCAACAAGATGTTATGCTGTTCAGAGAAGAGTGTTTCTGACTGTAATTTTGTGAAGAGAGAGTGGTTTTTCTCTGATGATTGCCACCAAAATTCGCTTATACACTACTGGGCATTAAAACTGCTACACCACGAAGATGACGTGCTACAGACGCGAAATTTAACCGACAGGAAGAAGATGCTATGATATGCAAATGATTAGCTTTTCAGAGCATTCACACAAGGTTGGCGCCGGTGGCGACACCTACAACGTGCTGACATGAGGAAAGTTTCCAATCGATTTCTCATACACAAACAGCAGTTGACCAGTGTTGCCTGATGAAACATCATTGTGATGCCTCGTGTAAGGAGGAGAAATGCGTACCATCACGTTTCCGACTTTGATAAAGGTCGGATTGTAGCCTATTGCGATTGCGGTTCATCGTATCGCGACATTGCTGCTCGCATTGGTCGAGCACAATGACTGTTAGCAGAATACGGAATCACTGGGTTCGGGAGGGTAATACGGAACGCCGTGCTGGATCCCAATGGCCTCGTATCACTAGCAGTCGAGATGACAGGCATCTTATCCGCATGGCTGTAACGTATCGTGCAGCCACGTCTCGATCCACGAGTCAACAGATGGGGACGTTTGCAAGACAACAACCATCTGCACGAACAGTTCGACGACATTTGCAGCAGCATGGACTATCAGCTCGGAGACCATGGCTGTGGTTACCCTTGATGCTGCATCATAGACAGGAGTGCCTGCGATGGTGTACTCAACGACGAACCTGGGTGCACGAATGGCAAAACGTCATTATTTCGGATGAATCCAGGTTCTGTTTACAGCATCATAATGGTCGCATCCTTGTTTGGCGACATTGTGGTGAACGCACATTGGAAGCATGTATTCGCCATCGCCATACTGGCGTATCACCCGGCGTGATGGTATTGGGTGCCATTGGTTACACGTCTCGGTCACTTCTTTTTCACATTGACGGCACTTTGAACAGTGGACGTTACATTTCAGATGTGTTACGACCAGTGACTCTACTCTTCATTCGATCCCTGCGAAACCCTACATTTCAGCAGGATAATGCACGACCGCATGTTGCACATCTTTTACGGGCCTTTCTGGACACAGAAAATGTTCGACTGTTGCCCTGGCCAGCACATTCTCCAGATCTCTCACCAATTGAAAACGTCTGGTCAATGGTGGTCGAGCAGCTGGCTCATCACAATACACCAGTCACTACTCTTGATTAACTGTCATATCGTGTTGAAGCTGCATGGGCAGCTGTACCTGTACACGCCATCCAAGCTGTGTTTGACTCAATGCCCAGGTGTATCAAGGCCGTTATTACAGTCAGATGTAGTTGGTCTGGGTACTGATTTCTCAGGATCTATGCACCCAAATTGCGTGAAAATATAATCACATGTCAGTTCTAGTATAATACATTTGTCCAATGAATACCTGTTTATCACCTGCATTTCTTCTTGGTGTAGCAATTTTAATGGCCAGTATTGTAGTATCTCTGAGTCCCTGCCCCATTTTGAGATGATAAAAAACAAGCTGCCATTCTTCGAACCTTTTCAATGTTCTCTATCAATACTACATTGTAAGGATCCCATACTCAGAAGAGAACAGTTAAGTGTAATTAGGTAGTCTCCTTCGTTGATTTGTTATGTTAATGAAATGCAGCCTTTGGTTCCCCACAACATTTGCTAGGTGATGGTGCCATTTCAAGTCATTCATAACTTGCTGTGGTAGGGCAGCAATATTATTGGGGTGGGGGTTAGAGCCAGTGGCAGTGGTTCTACGTAGTGCACAGACTCAACAGCTTTTAAGTTTGTGTGATAGGATTGGTAGTGTAACCACTAACGATGTTACACCGACGGTAGTGGAGAAGTGTAAATCGCTATTTCTCCTGGTCAAACAGTGCTTAATAACAAACAAAAATACATTCCAGACAAATTATGAATGAGATGTTGGTATTCTAAGAGGTATCCTTGATGTGCTCTGCATTAAGTCCCCATTGGCAAATGAGATATTGCTGTTCACATTTCTAAAGTACTGGTTGTGACAAAACTTCAAGAGAAAATGTATTTGCAGACCTATTGCACAAATCTGAAATGGTTAGCCGCAGTCTTCAAGTTGAGAACTTCTGTCTATGCAGACAACAGTGCAAAACGGTGAGTACTGACAGCGATGGAGGAAGAGATTAAGTGCTGTGCCCATAACTACTTGTGTGTACAATTCAGGAAGATGTTACTGAAAACGAAATTTAAACTTATTGCTTACTCCAACATGACTGAAATATTTGTTTTTGTTTCTTTGACTGGTCATGCACACACTTTTAAGGTAGCATCATAAATTTATTTATTATAAGCGCCTAAATTTCCCTTTAAACAACATGCAACAATAATGTTAAGTAAACAGCTTTGTAGGTAGAGGGGAGCAGGGGTGGTAATTATGATGATAAACAATCATTCGCACTCTTGTCACTTACTATCAATACTTTTATTCTTGCAGCTATTCACAATGTGCTTAGCACAGAGTGCATGCAACAGAGAACTGATCTTGCAAAGACAGTTGTTCTTGCTGCAGTAGGGCAGCAATATTATTGGGGGTAGAGCCAGTGGTTCTACGTCTGCACAGAGCCCCCCCCCCCCCCCCCCCCCCCCCAACAAGTCCAAAGCATGGTGACTGCAGCACATCCTGATGCGTTGTGCTGCTGGTGTTTGCAGGGCCAACGTATCTTAGTCTGCCAGGTGTTTGGGCGGTCGGCCCGTGGCGTCAGCAGCGGTGCCAATGTGACGGTGGCGGTATCCATTTAGGTATTGGTGGTTGGTTGTGTGTCATCTGGTGAGGCTGTCGGTCAGCCAGTAGCAGTGTCTGGAGTGTCAGGTCATTATGAAGTGCTTCAGGGACAACACAAACAGGAAGCTGTCTGAAGAAAGAGTGGATTTCAGATCTGCTGTGTCGATCATAGGCGGAAGGGGCTTGGAGTGCTTGAATGTCCTCGAGACCATTGCTGTAGCCGGAATTTGGCCATAACCACGAGCAGCGAGTCCTGGAGTGTTATGGGAAAGTCTTCTGGGAGGTAGTCTCGCAGGTCTAGGCCGACTGTGAATTGGCTCGAGGGGCCTGGAGCTGAGGCCAGTGGAGGGTAGACACTGGGTGTGTCCGCTAAAGTCCATGCCGGTTGTAGACAGTTCAGTAACACTGTTGTTTTTCCAGCTTTTAAGATATCAAAAGTGTTCAGTTCTCATTTCAACACTTTTTACAGGCCACTGTACAGTGTGGAGGGCAGGTTTGACAGTGTCAGTCCTGAGCATGATGTGTGTACACGATTGGAGGTCCTTATGCACAAAGATGATCAGTTTGGGGTGGTGGGATCGTGGTGGAATGCGGACGTGGTGGATGTGGTCCCAGACAGGTTGGTGGTTTATGATATGAACTCTGCTGAGAGGGTGATCGCTTCCCTGTACAGCACCACTGCCAGTGAAGTGTCCAGATCTTCATTGTAGGCAGCTCATATGCCCAGCAGCACCCAAGGTAGGGCCTCCATCCACTCCTGGTTGTGGCACACGAGTGCTGAGTTACCTGGTGCCACCATTCCACAAGACCATTGGATTGGGGATGGTAGGCCATCGTGTGGAACCAGTGGCACTCACAGAGGTGGTAGAGTTCAGAGAACAGGGCTGACTCAAACTGCTGGCCTGGTCAGTTGTCAGGGACTCTGGGCAGCCGAAGTGTGCAATCCATAGTGTGATGAAAGCTTGGGCTATGGTCGGCCGAGATATCAGTCAGCAGTGTGGCCTCCACCCAACGAGTAGTCCTGTCTATGTCTGACAAGATGTATTTGTGTCCGTTTGAATCTGGGAGTGGGCCCACCAGCTCTATGTGGACATGCTTTGGAACGGGGAATTTCCCAAAGGGCGTTTGGGCCTGAAGTCCTGTCTTGGACTGTTGGCATTGGATACAGGCTCTTGTCCACAGAGCACAGTCCTGTTTAATGATAGTTCAAATGAAATGTTCCATTATGAGTTTCAGTGATGGGTCAGACAAGTTGTGGAGGAGGTTGAAAGCTGTCTTTCTGAAGTTCTGTGGCACAACTGGTTGTTGCCTACCATGGGATATGTCGCACCAAGCTAGTTTGGTTGCGCTGCAGTGGTGCACTGCTTGAGTGTCCAGATAGCAGGTTTTGAAGGTCGGTATCAGTTGCTTGTGCCTCCACTAGTTTCGAGTCATTAGAGGTAGTCAGTCACTGTATTTTCTGCTCCTTGTACATAGCAGACATCTGCAGTACATTGTGAAATCAAGTCCAGGTGGTGGAATTGTTGAGGGGAGACATTGGCTGGCAGGTTTTTATTAGCATCAGCCAGAGGGTGGTGGTCTGTGTAGATAGTAAGTGACCAGCCCTCAATGTTGTCTCCGAAGTACCAAACCACTTCATATATTATCAAAAGCTCACAGTCGAAAGTTGACCACATTTTCTGGGTGTTGGTTAAGTTTCTGCCAGAAAAGCCATAGGGGTTGTGTTGCACTGGGAACTTCCTGTTCCTGTACCAGTTGCCTGATCGCTGGCGTCGGCCATTATAACCATATGGGTGTCCGACAATGGGAATGCCAGGGTGGTGGTCTGAGCGAGGTCAGTTTAGATATTCTCAAAAGCTGCTTGCATATCAAGAGTCCATGTGACCTTACATTTGCCTGATATGTTCTTGCTGCGGAGAGACTGTGAGCAGCTGAAGTGTTTCTGCGGCATGGGGGAGGTGTTGTTACTATGTCGTCAGCAAAAATAATTTCTCCTAACAAACAGCGCGACTCTTGATAGTCCGTCAGGGGTGGTAGGTTATGGATTCGGTCTGTCTTTCCTATGGTGAGGTGGACGCCTGAAGCATCTACGAGGTGGCATATGAATGTATCACATTTTTGCCAGAGTTGACATTTGTCTTCATTGACCACAACACAATGCTCTGCTAGTTTGTCAAATGCCACTTGGAGGTGTTTCTCATGATCTTGAGCTGTTTGTGAGAAGATAATTACATTGTCCAATGAACAACAGCAAAAGTACATGGTAAAAAAACAATGGTAGACAATTTGAATGCATGCTGCTTGTACCAATACCGGGCCTAACAGAAAGTCATGACACAAGCACTACCAGCAACAGTCTTGACAGTAAATGACAAACATATTGAGTGACATGGTAATTGACTGTTTGGGATTCAACCCTCCCTGCACTGATACTTTAATGCAGCCAGTTATAGGTGGACCTAGACTTCTACCTTGGAAATGATACAACTGTGCAGTTTTCAGACTGTACACTTCAGGATTTCTGTTCAAGAAGTGCTGCGAACAATTGTGCAGTTCCAGGCCTTCATGGATGCAGACGGTCATTACAATGAGCAATGTCTGTACCCTGGAACATAAACAGGGTAAGCAATTAACAAATTTTACCCCCAAATGTGAAAATTAAAATGTGTTTCTTTCAATAGCTTATTTGTTATTGTCTTCCACATGTTCTTACAAGATGTCCTGCAAACATTGTTTTTCATGGATGCCCTGGCACGTAGAACCAATGGCCTTGCCACAGTGGTAACACTGGTTCCTGTCAGATAATCGAAGTTAAATGCAGTCAGGCTTAGCCAACACTTTGATATGTCACTGTCCGAGTCTGCCGAGTGCTGTTGGCAAGCGGGCTGCATTCAGCTCTTGTGAGGTCAATGGAGGAGCTACTTGGCTGAGAAATAGTGGCTCCTATCATGAAAACTGACAACAGCCTGGAGTGCTGTGCGCTGACCACACTCCCCTTCGTATCCACATTTAGTGACCCCTGTCAGCTGAGGGTGACACGGCGGTCAGCCAATACCTTTGGGCGTTCTGAGGCATGTTTGGATGGAGTGAAAGTTTTATCACCAACTTGTAGGTTGTATTACAAAACCTAAACAGAGACACTATGTCCGCCATAGAAAAAGGTCATGATAAATGTCATTTTGGCATGCAGTACATAAAAATCACAAAAACTGACTGGCAATTATTCCCATAATTCCTATGTAACAATAAAGCACAGCTATATTGGAGGCTCATCAGTTATATTCACTATATATTGATTCATATCAAGGAGAACCTCTGGTTGTAGTAATTGTTAAAAGATTATTACACAGTACGCTGGATTCCAAGACAGAGCATAAAATGTTACAGACAAGTCATTTGATTTTGTGCTCCTATTAACATCCAACCTCCAAAATTCATACTGCTGAAGACAGAGTGTCCAAAGTTGGTTGCTTTCAGAGATATACCTTCTTGTACTTCAGATTCAACATGACGCTAGCCGGGCACAAATCCTGTAGTATAGGGTAGTGTCAAGGCCATCGCAAAGAAATAAAGAAATGATGCTGTTCCATCAATGTCAGCAGGCAGCCCAAGTTATGACTCTTCTGATGTTACGTTGACAGCTTCATACAAGCTGAAGGATTTAGAGTTCACTGAAGAACCAAGGATTTATTACTGAGCATCCCTTAACTGAAATGTTTTAATCTCTGGACGAATAAAAGCAGAAATATATCTAGCTTATGAGCAATATAACTAACTTCCCATATAGTAATGAGGAAAACTATATTTGTTATCCCCCATTTTTCAACATTTTGTTGCATCGTGAATTTGATATCCTTTGTTGTTGTGGTCTTCAGTCCTGAGACTGGTTTGATGCAGCTCTCCATGCTACTCTATCCTGTGCAAGCTTCTTCATCTCCCAGTACCTACTGCAACCTACATCCTTCTGAATCTGCTTACTGTATTCATCTCTTGGTCTCCCTCTACGGTTCTTACCCTCCATGCTGCCCTCCAGTACTAAATTGGTGATCCCTTGATGCCTGATGTGCCACAACTTCCTCTTCTCCCCAATCCTATTCAATACCTCCTCATTAGTTATGTGATCTACCCATATAATCTTCAACATTCTCCTGTAGCACCACATTTCGAAAGATTCTATTCTCTTCTTGCCCAAACTATTTATCGTCCATGTTTCACTTCCATACATGGCTACACTCCATACAAATACTTTCAGAAATGACTTTCTGACACTTAAATCGATACTCTATGTTAACAAATTTCTCTTCTTCAGAAACACTTTGCTCGCCATTGCTAGTCTACATTTTATATCCTCTTTACTTCAACCATCGTCAGTTAGTTTGCTCCCCAAATAGCAAAACTCCTTTACTACTTTAAGTGTCTCATTTCCTAATCTAATTCCCTCAGCATCACCTGACTTAATTAGACTACATCCCATTATCCTCGTTTTGCTTTTGTTGATGTTCATCTTATATCCTCCATTCAAGACACTAACCGTTCCGTTCAACTGCTCTTCCAAGTCCTTTGCTGTCTCTGACAGAATTACAATGTCATTGGCGAACCTCAAAGCTTTTATTTCTTCTCCATGGACTTTAATACATACTCCGAATGTTTCTTTTGTTTCCTTCACTGCTTGCTCAATATACAGATTCAATAACATTGGGGAGATGTTACAACCTTGTCTCACTCCCTTCCCAACCACTGCTTCCCTTCCATGTCCCTCTACCCTTATAACTGCCATCTGGTTTCTGTACAAATTGTAAATAGCCTTTCGCTCCCTGTATTTTTACCCCTGCCACCTTCAGAATTTGAAAGAGTATTCCGGTCAACATTGTCAAAAGCTTTCTCGAAGTCTACAAATGCTAGAAATGTAGGTTTGCCTTTCCTTAATCTTTCTTCTAAGATAAGTCGTAGGGTCAGTATTGCCTCACGTGTTCCGATACTTCTGCGGAATCCAAACTAATCTTCCCCGAGGTCGGCTTCTACCAGTTCGTCTGTAAAGAATTCGCATTAGTATTTTGCAGCTGTGACTTATTATACTGATAGTTCGGTTATTTTCACATCTGTCAACACTTGCTTTCTTTGGGATTGGAATTATTATATCCTCCTTGAAGTATGAGGGTATTTCGCCTATCTCATACATCTTGCTCACCAGATGGTAGTCAGGACTGGCTCTCCCAAGGCCGTTAGTAGTTCTAATGGAATGATGTCTACTCCCGGGGCCTTGTTTCGACTCAGGTCTTTCAGTGCTCTGTCAAACTCTTCACACAGTATCATATCTCCCATTTCACGTTCGTCTATATCCTCTTCCATTTCCATAATATTGTCCTCAAGTACATCACCCTTGTATAGACCCTCTCTATACTCCTTCCACCTTTCTGCTTTCCCTTCTTTGCTTAGAACTGGGTTTCCATCTGAGCTCTTGATATTCATACAAGTGGTTCTCTTTTCTCCAAAGGTCTCTAATTTTCCTGTAGGCAGTATCTATCTTACCCCTAGTGAGATAAGCCTCTATATCCTTAACATTTGTCCTCTAGGCATCCTTGCTTAGCCATTTTGCACTTCCTGTCGATCTCATTTTTGAGACGTTTGTATTCCTTTTTGCCTGCTTCATTTAGTGCATTTTTATATTTTCTCCTTTCATGAATTAAATTCAATATTTCTTCTGTTAACCAAAGATTTCTACTAGCCCTTGTCTTTTTACCTACTTGATCCTCTGCTGCCTTCACTACTTCATCCCTCAAAGCTACCCATTCTTCTTCTACTGTATTTCTTTCCCACATTCCTGTCAATTGTTCCCTTATGCTCTCCCTGGAACTCTGTACAACCTCTGGTTCTTTCAGTTCATCCAGGTCCCATCTCCTTAAATTCCCACCTTTTTGCAGTTTCTTCAGTTTTAATATACAGGTCATAAGCAATAGATTGTGGTCAGAGTCCACATCTGCCCCTGGAAATGTCTTACAATTTAAAACCTGGTTCCTAAATCTCTGTCTTACCATTATATAATCTATCTGATACCTTTTAGCATCTCCGGGGTTCTTCCGTGTATACAACCTTCTTTCATGATTCTTAAACCAAGTGTTAGCTGTGGTTAAGTTGTGCTCTGTGCCAAATTCTACCAGGCAGCTTCCTCTTTCATTTCTTATTGCTAATCCATATTCACCTACTACGTTTCCTTCTCTCCCTTTTCCTACTGCCGAATTCCAGTCACCCATGACTATTAAATTTTTGTCTCCCTTCACTATCTGAATAATTTCTTTTATTTCATCATACATTTCTTCAATTTCTTTGTCATCTGCAGAGCTAGTAGGCATATAAACTTGTACTAATGTAGTAGGCGTGGGCTTTTTGTGTCTATCTTGGCCACAACAATGCGTTCACTATGCTATTTGTAGTAGCTTACATGCACTCCTATTTTTTTATTCATTATTAAACCGATTCCTGCATTACCCCTATTTGATTTTGTATTTATAACCCTGGACCAAAAGTCTTGTTCCTCCTGCCACCAAACTATCCATTTCCCTTTTTAAATTTTCTAGCCTACCTGCCCGATTAAGGGATCTGACATTCCACACTCCGATCTGTAGAATGCTAGTTTTCTTTCTCCTGATAATGACATCCTCTTGTGTAGTCCCCGCCCGGAGATCCAAATGGTGGACTATTTTACCTCCGGAATATTTTACCCAAGAGGATGCCATCATCATTTAACCATGCAGTAAAGCTGCATGCCCTCGGGAAAAATGACGGCTGTAGTTTCCCCTTGCTTTCGCAGTACCAGCACAGCAAGGCCGTTTTGGTTAGTGTTACAAGGCCAGATCAATCAATCATCCAGACTGTTGCCCCTGCAACTACTGAAACAGCTGCTGCCCCTCTTCAGGAACTATACGTTTGTCTGGCCTCCAACAGATACCCCTCCGTTGTGGTTGCACCTACGGTATGGCTATCTGTATCGCTAAGGCACGCAAGCCTCCCCACCAACGGCAAGGTCCTTGGTTCACGGGGGGCGGGGGTGGGTTGATATCCTTTATGCTTACAAAATTTTTCATACCACTATTTTACTGAAACATTTGCTTCACTGGAATGTTGACACGTATTTACATGAACCATTTAGACTAAGCATTTCTCAAGGCTAACAACCACATTAACAGCAAAATCATCTCCTACATTAGATGTGTGGACAAATCAATAACACCAAAAATGAAACTGATGCATCAGCAACAAATCAGAACACATGCACAAAAACATTTGTTTCTTATAGAATATAGGAACAATCACATTAACTTCTAAAAATTAAAAATCTGCAACAAAACCATAGATATCATTTTGAGATTTATAGGAAACCAACAGGCACTAATATTTGCACAAGGAAAATACCTTGACACCCAAACCAGCGAAAGATGACATACTTTAGATCCACAATGAATCACCTACATAAGATTTCACTAAAACTTAAATAACAATACCCGAGTTCAATAATTTGCAGGGATATGGAATCAAATTATCACATAGACTCAGTCATAGGTAAATCAGATTGTAGGTTTACATTTGTAAGTAGGGTACTGGGATAATGCAACAGGTCTACACAGTAGATCATTTACAAAACATTTGTGCCAGCCTTCTTAGAATATTGCTAAACTGTGTTGGACACATGGGACTAACGAGGGAAACTCAACGTATAGAATTAAGAGCACCTTGAATGGTCATAGGTTCATTTTACCAAAGGGAGACTGTCACTGAGATGCATAAAAAACCTGAACTGGCAGAAACTTGTAGGTAAACAACAATAATTCCACAAAAGCATGACAAAGTTGTAAGAAACACTATTATGTGAAGAATCTGGGTATATATTACACCCGTCCCCTATATATCACTCCAGTAGGGACCTCAAAAAGAAACTTAGATTCCTAAAAGTGTGCACACAAGCTTTTCAGCAATTATTCTGCCTGTGCCCTATGGCGAATGGAAGGGAAAGAAATCTTAATACTTGATATAATGGGAAGTGCCAAGAGTACAGATGTAGATTAGACATAACAAAAAAATTAATATCACTGCACCTGTAACTTCCAACAATGGACACAAGGCCTTCCATGACAGATAAATCATCACAAAAAAAAAAAAAAAAAAAAAAAAAAAAAAAAAAAAAAAAAAAAAAAAAAAAAAAATAAAAATAAAAATCAACACCAGTCAAGAAAGCTTCTCAACAGAAACTTGTACAGACAGCACAGAACACCGTAGAAAACATCATATATAGAGCCATTATCATTTAAAAATATAATCTTTCATATAAATAACTTCCTGCAATTAGTCATTCATATCTTAAAGAATAACCCCCCCCCCCCCCCTTTTTACAAAAAGATTAGGCTTATACAAGCTCAATTGCAAAGACATACCCTCCCAACATAGCCAAACATACAAAGCAAATTGCCAGCAATCTGACATAACGTCTGCTACCATAATATTTACACATACATGGGTGTCTCTCGTAATTATTTTGCTTCACTTTTGTATTTCAAAATATTTAACAGAATATTTCCATAGTATTTTTACTAAATTTGTTTCCTTTATTTTTTCATAATGGTTGCAATTAATGCTTTGTTGACTTCTGTCAGTGTAAATCATCATTCTATATAAACAACCATTAGTGTAAATATTTAGTTGAGTACTGTACTTTTTTTTCTTTTTTTTTTAGGGCCACAGGACTTTCAATGTGACAAACTAACTCAGTTCTCATCTTAGAAACCTGTTTATGTTCTTTTACACCTTTTTAGGTAGAAAAGCAACTGTGGGGCACCACCATCCCAAGAAACTTTTGCCACAATGGGAAACGGCCAACGTGGCACGTACAGCACAATTCAAATATAATTTTACACATGAACAGTCATTTCGTGATGAACTTTTAATAACTGGTACAGGTGCTATTTGTTCTTAATAAATAGCATTATTAAAATGGGCTGGTTCCTGTTCTCATTCTTTTTAATAAGAATTAAATCTGATTTTTCTTATCTGGTGACCTTTCTCATTCTCATAGAAGAACTTTGGAGACAAAAAAAATTTTATAATAATGACCAGAATGAAGTTTTATGCTTATATTTTTTAAGGAAAGATTCAGATCTTTGCAGAAAACTGGGTATATAGGTTCTTTAACAATGGATGAGATCCGAATTAACGCTTATTTTGATTATGAGGGTAACATTTAAAAGTGAGCATTTGGTAGTAACAAGGCTCCTACTGCTGCACCTGTCTTCCTTAGCCAGTCAGTCACTGTTGTCTTTTTTAAAAGTAGCCAATCGCTGCTGTTTTTTTTTTAAGTAGTTCATACTCTTGCAGTGATAAACCTTACAGCTAAACCATTTTTCTTTATATGTAAAGAAAATGTTATGTGGTCTGTCAAATGTTGGTTTCAGAATTTATTGTACTGTCTACGGCAATAATGCAATAAACAGGTAGTGCATGGTGTTTATTAGTTCATCTATAAAACTTCGCCTAGATTGCCTGCACTCATCTAAAACAACTCAGCCACTGTTCTTTATAACTGATTCAGTCCACATTTACAGTCACATTAATGTGATCACCTAACAAAAGCTTGAATAATCTCCTTCTGCTATGCGGATCGTTGCGAGACGTGGAGGAACAGCCAATAAGGTTCTCGATGATACCGACAGGGATGAGAAGCCGTGATGAGTCCAGTGCCGTGGTGGCCAGCTGTGCCAAGTTTCTCAGTTGAGGATTCATGGCACAAACAGCCCATTTTAGGTGATCCCACATGTTCTCAACTGGGTTTATATCTGGGGAGTATGCTAAACTCATCCTGGTACTCTTTGAACCACACTTTTACACTGCAAGCAGTGTGACATGTTGCAGTACCCTGCTGGTACATGCCACTGAGCCGAGGAAAAACAAACTGCATGTACACGTGGACATGGTCACCAAGAATAGACGCGTGCTTGTGTTGATCCATTGTGCCTTCCTCAATGACAAGATCACCCAGGTAATGCCATGAAAACATTCCCCCAGACAATTACACTCCCTTTCTCCACCCTGGAAACAATTATTGTAGGATGTTTGCTTTCAGAGGTTTCACAATGTACACACCCACAGCCATCTGTCCGATGGAGCATAAAAAATGTGTCTCACCTGAGAAGACTACCTGTTGTCACTCAGTGGATGTCCAGTCACAGTAATGCAAATTCCAGCCTTCATCATCTATGAATAGCAATTAGCATTGATGAATGAATCAGGTGCCCGCTGTGGAGACCCATACATAGCAACATTTGCTGAACAGTCATTGAGTAAACACTGTTGGTGGCCCCTCAGTTCATCTCAGCAGTCGGTTGCTCAACAGTTGCAAGTCTATTCACCAGTCACATTCCTGCAGCTGTCTTTTGACCCTGACAGCTATGACTCGATGCACCACAGTTGCCCTGGCACTTGTATTGGATAGCGCCATTTTGCAATGCGCGGTATACTCTAACCAAGGCGGCATGCGAACAATTGACAAACTTAGCTGTTTTGGAAATACTGAAAGCCAATCCTCATGCCCTTTTGGACTTAGGTAAATTGCTCTGTTTTGGAATTAAGACAATGACTGCACTGTTTCACATCCCTCCACACACTCCCTGCTAGCACTACAACTTGTCGTCCGGGTGGTTACTGCATGTTGACACTGAACAAAGGAAATGGTCACATTTACGTGACTGGACTATGTACATGTACACGAGGTGTGTTATTTAGTAAGATACACATTTTTGCACAGAGTGTTTATTCCAGATTCCAAAAGTTTTGGAGTTCTTCTCAGGTGTGCAGAATCATCTGAGACCCTCCGTTGTCAAGGAGGAGAAGATCACCTTGAATGAGAGTGTCCACACGTTCCAACATTGCAGGAGTCACAGCTGTGTGCAGCCAGGTGGCCAGCCGGCACACAGGATATTGGACAGGTTTGCGTGACCATATTGCAATGACTACAGATGCCATGCCCCATGACTCACTGTTCCTTGGTTCACTGCCAGATATCCACAGACATTCTGCAACTGTCTCTGAACGTTTGTGATATGCTGGTTTTCTGTCAAAATAAACTCAATGACAGCTCTCTCCTTAGAAACACACCTCCATTAGACACAATTTTCAAGGTTACACATAGCGCAGCCAGCTATCAGAACTTCATGAAATCATTGAGGCTGAAGTGGAAATATTCCCTAATATCCCACAAAAAATTCTGCATTTTTTTTAACCAAAAATGGCTGAGATAAAAAGTGTTTTATTACTTACTCAAGGGCCACCTCCCTCTGTAATTGAGTTAACAGACACTCACATTTTTCCTAAATACCACAAATTTAACAAAAATAGTAATGATTCTTGGCTATTACTGGGACTCCTTCACAAGATGGAATGTAATGGGCCGATTGTGGATTCCATCTGAAATCTCTGTCAATATTATCATGAGAAACAGTGTGTTCCTAATTTTGAAAGCATTCAGCTAATACGAAGCTGAATGTCCTCAACTGCAGAAGGTCAGAACCACAAAACACATCATCAGGCATCTACGGAATTTATTATAATTATACAGATATGGTAGAAGATAGTAAATGTCAAAACAGTTCAAAAACATCTTTTATTGAATGATCATTTTCAGTGTACTTTGAAAAAGTGGTTCTTACACGAACACATTCATGAGTTGACGAATGGAAGCATGAATCAAAACACTACCATACTTCCATAGGATACCGAATTTACTGTGACATACAAACTCTATAGGTTGACTGAGATGGGAAGGTAAAGTACTAATAAGCTTCATTTCAAATAATCTTTACCTAAAAAAAATTCAAATTTATATTCTGGAAGCAATATCTATTAGTTACTGCTCAATGGCATGTTCTCATCTATTTGAGACATATGTTTAAGGTGGAAGCCAAGATTAGGATGTGAACTTTTGGCTACTCAATGTCGAGTTCAAACATTTTTGATAAACCACCGTACCTATCGGTGAAGGATATAACTACGTGTAATGCTGACATACCACTGATTATTTTCAAAAATCATATTTTAAAAAAACTATTATTTTTGTTGATGCAGTGTGTATCTTTGATGTTAAATGCTTAGTCTAGTGAAAAATTTTGGTAGCAGTGGTCTCTTCCTACCTCAGACTGCTGATTTGAGCATTGTTGTTTACAATTATATTGCTGAACAAACATTAGCATCCTCAGCTAATGACAATAAGCACAGTCAGAGTATTTTCATAATAGAAGGCAGCAGACACAACAATAGTGAGCCTGTTAGTTCTACAAACATAAACAGTGAAAAATGTGTAATACACAGAAATCACAGTAGTAATGTGATAGTAAGTGTACTGCGTGTCACAAAAATAGCAGAATAACAGAATGTGGAAACAGTGAAACACTGAGGAACAAATCAAGTTGCCAAGTGCAAACACTTAACATGAAAATCCAGTGTATATAGTTAAATTAGTGAAAATAGTAACAACAAATCATCATGTTAGAAAGTTATTCTTTCCTCTATGTAATGATACAAAAAGTAGATACAGAAACTAGTGTAAAAATGCTAAATTACAATGAAGAAACAGCACGTGCAGCGACCACATCGTGTTGTGATCAGCCAAAAAAAATGGGACAGAAATAATAAACTTTAAGTACTGCTATTGCAGCAAACAAGTCGCAAAAGGTGTGATGTGTGTAAAATGCAGAGTGGTACACCATTACAGTTGTCCTGAAGATATCTCAAGCCAAAATATCTGGGTAACATATGCAGACAGCAAAGGAAGAACATTTGCCGAAACTTTATTGTATGAGAAAAATGTTCTCTCTACTAAAATGAACTCAATAAAACCACTCATCGCTTACATGAGATACCGTATGACCTACGTAAATATCAAGCGATTGTTATGGATTTTCCTAAAAGAAACAACCTTTTGTGTTTTTCATGTGTAAATGAAGAAATAAAGAAAGCAAATAATTCATACAGAAAAAACTGCCAAACTTTACAATAGATGACATGGATGGAGAACATTATACAACACAAGACATGCACTTAAAAGGAAAGGGGAAATTTTTCCAAAGTCAAAAAATTGCACATTTAATAAGCAATCATCATAGTGTGTCCCAGTGTACAAATACCAAGACATTACCTCAAACCACCAAAATGGCTCCAAAATGGAAGAAATTGAACTACGGCTCTTCATCAAATGTCCCCGCTACTCCATACAGAAGAGCAAACAGACTATCTACAGCTGCCAAGAGTAAACACAGAGGGTCATCAACTACAGCAGCAACCGGGAGATCTGCAGCAATAGCAGTAGAGGCATTCAGTCATGGTAGGACACCTGCTACAATACATGAGATTTTTTTATGGCATCACATTAATGTAGGAAGATGTTGGAAAATTAGTAAGTAACAATACTAACCCATTTGCAGACATTGCCAAGAATTAAAACTCAATACAAAGCGATGGATCAGTTGTAGTGTCACAATCTGGGAAAAAAAAAGAAATCAATGCAGTGTAACTAAATTCAAGGGGAGCAAGTGAAATGCTTACTGGCTCACAGGGAGGGGCCTCATTAAGATTAAAAGACAACAGAATACCTCACCAGAATGTACAGTGCACCAACAATAAAACAGATGAATTAGAGGTAATATTGCAGGAATATAAGCCAAACATTCTAGTAGTCATTGAACATGGGCTAAAAGAAAATCTGACAGAGGTCTAAAACCAGAAATGGAAGCAGTTTTTGCATAACACTGCATAAGGATGGTGGTGTTGCCATTTTCTCAAGCTGCAAATCGACTACAGCTATCAAAGCCATCACAAAATATGCTACAGAAATGAGCTTTGAAGCTACAGCAGTGGAAATTGCAGGGAAGTCGTGCTGTGCATTAGGTCTGTACTGATCACCAAATGGTGAAATAAAAACATTTAATGAGCTAGAAGGCACAATCCAAGAACTTTTTAAAAACATGCTTATTTAACAATTATTGGGGTTTTGAACATACCAGGAAAAATACAGGAAACTATGGACTTGTTGCATACTTTCAACCTAAAAATAAAAATAGATCAAACCCACAAGAGTAACTAACCATAGTGAAACCACTATTGATCACACATAAAATTTCCTTCATGCTACTGTGACATCCAAGTAATAAACTCCATATAAGCCGATCATTTTGATATCATGATAGACATTAAGATAAAGACTGCTAGAAGTGAGAAGAAATGGGAGCAATTGAGGTAGATCAGCACACACACACACACACACACACACACACACACACACACACACACACACACACACACAAAAGTTGCTAATGGCAGAAAAAATAGGAAATACCATGTGCAGACAATGATTTAAATACTGAATGGGACCAATTTTTATCTTTATGTCAACAAAAGGCTAGTAAATAAGTACAAAAAAAGGAAAAGCTGAGTGACTGGAGAGGCACTCCATGCAAGAACTAAAATTGCATTATCACCTCTCCAGCAAAAACAACAATGAGGCATAATGCTTTTTTACAAAATAAAAAAAGAGAGTACTGCGGTGGTGGTTAGTGTTTAACGTCCCGTCGACAACGAGGTCATTAGAGACGGAGCGCAAGCTCGGGTTAGGGAAGGATTGGGAAGGAAATCGGCCATGCCCTTTCAAAGGAACCATCTCAGCATTCGCCTGAAACGATTTAGGGAAATCACGGAAAACCTAAATCAGGATGGCCAGAGACGGGATTGAACCGTCGTCCTCCCGAATGCGAGTCCAGTGTGCTAACCACTGCGCCACCTCGCTCGGTAAGAGAGTACTGCATTTTCATCTGAGAAACAAAGGCCACTGTTCATTAAGACAGCTGTAGATAAAAGAGTTATGCAAAAGTCTTATGACCTTTTATAAAAGAAAAGAGAGGAAAAGCAACAAAACTGACAGAGGACATCTGCCCACTCAAAGATGGCAAAAGTGATGTAGATCCTCTAGAAATAGCAAACACCTTTAACAGATACTATATAACTGCAACAAATGACGTGATAAAACAAAATTAAACAGCCAAACAAAGTACAATGCCAAAAATCCCACCCAAGCCATTGCTTTCATCCCAGCAACAGATACAGAAGTTGAAAATGTTCTCAGTTTACTCGACAGGCAACAGAAGACTTGTGGGATCTTCACAGATATTTCTAAAGAATTTGACTGCGTAAATCATTCCAGACTAATGGAGAAACTTATCAGTATGGGATTCGAGGGAAATGCTATGACACAGCCAAATCATATGTTATGAATAGGAAACAGTGCACAGAAACCAAACATACTAGTGCTGGAAATATAATTAATTAACAGATCTGAATTACAAACTGTCAGGCATGATGTGCCATAAAGTCCTGATCCCACGCCAATAGTGTTTATTCTATGTGTAAATGATTTCCCAGAATATACAAAAAGAAACTTACAATGTATACTGATGATACTACAAATATATGTGGAACTGATACTAAGGAGCTTGAAAACGAAGCACTCATAAATATTGAAATTGTAAATAAATATGTAATACCAAACAACATTTTTATGAATCAATCTAGCATTCCAAATCAAACAGAGTGAAAATTAAATAGCAAGGCAATTGACTAAGTAAGTAGTGCAAAATTCTTAGGAACTATCAAAGACAGATGTTCGGTGTAAAAAGCTAAACACACACATCTTTATCATGCACAAAACAACAAAAGTTGTGGATGATAAAGTACTCAGTACAATATATTATGGAATTGTGTTCCCACACTTGTCCTACCTAATTCAGTAACAATAAGTGCATGATCACATAACACAAGGAAAGAAAACTTAGTACACAAGACAGTGAAATCTGGAACTGACAATGAGTGCTCTAATGAAGCAACAAAAGGTTTCTTACCAATCTTCCAAAATCAGTTATGGAAGTATTGGAATTAAATTTATTTAAAAATTGTCTAAAAGTGTATCTTGCAGGGAAATATATAAACAGTATGAGTGAGTATTAAAATGTCAGATTAAATATTAGCTGTCATAACAGGAAGTATTTACTAACCTCATATGGACTCATAAAATGTAATCCTGTTTTCTTTATTAAACATTTAATGTTTTAAAAAATTGTTTGACGCGCTTTATACTCTCAACTGAAAATTATCAGCTCAAGTCCATGGGCAATGAATAAATAAATAAATAATCTAACATTTAATTTTATTCAAATAAAGGTTTTTGTTAAAAGAATTATTATGGAGTTTTCCCACTGAAAATGGAGAACATACTCTCAGCCAAGCTAGGTTCTGCTATCTCGTGTGTAAAATGCATGTTCGTTACTAAAAAGGGTGATAAAAATGTACAAACAACAAATATTGCACACCAATGATCATCTTGCCTGGAGGATGAATAGGCAGCATCTGACTTCACTGTCTCAGGGACTGGAAGCAGCTATGGGGTTGCCTTGTGATATACACTATATGTGGATTTTCCGTCACCACTAGCAAGAAGAGAAAAGGTTTCCTAGCTCAGTGGCCAATGTTCTTGCAGCAATAAATCATTTCATCCCCATAGTGAGTGGTTGTCTGTGAGCTTACTCATTATTTTCAGCCAGTGCAGGACTTGCTAACAATGTACTGAAGATAGGAAATACATGAAGGGGGGAAAAGCTAATAGTGCATGATTGAACAGTTTTAACACAAAGGTTCAGGTAGCATTTTCTTGAGGTACGGTATTTAATAGTTTCATTTTAGTATTCCTAGTAACAATATAAAATTAAAATGTTTAAACTAAGTATTTCATTTTTATTAATGTACATTTGGGCACAGCTTACAAAGTTTACAAAATTCTAAATTGTAAATATGTTATCTGAAGATAACCTATCATCATTCGTAATACAAGATGAATTTTTTTTTTTAAATGTATGCATGCATTTGAATATCTGTGACAAAATTTTTACAGCATCCTAACTTGAAGGTGACAGAAGTTCTAATACAGAATTGTACAACACAGATGTAAAGTTCAGTTGTGTGGTCAAAAGTAACATCTTTTAACTCGCATTACGTAACCTAATGTCAATGCAATAACCTAGAAAAAGTATTTTTTTAAGAAAACAAAAAATAATTAATTCTACTTGCAGCACATAAAACTGACAAGAAACCAGGACAAAACTGAATCTGCAGATCAGCCTGCAATGAGGTTTCAAGTCGCCTGATGATACAAAATTTAAGTAAAAATATGTTGTGCTTCATATTCTCAAGTACCTTTTAAAACATTACAATATACCCATTATTTACCCATAACAAGCAGTTAGGAACTGTTAAATTGATTTAACAATTAGAACAGTATTGAAAGCATTTCAAAGAGAACAGTTACATCTCACTGACTCATCCCATAAGCTCACTGATACGTAGTACGGCTTCGGGATGTGTGGCTACAGTCTCGGCCCATCCAGGTGTGCGCATCACCTCGCACAGATTGTGTCTGATGAAAATGATAGCACGGTCCCACAGAAGGTCGCAGGAGAAAACTGAGGCATTGGCTGCAGTTGCTGCGGCATTGTCCACATTCAGACAGCTGGCGATGTGGGTCTCACACTGATGCTTCAGCTGGTGCAGCTGGTACTTATCAGCAGCTATCAAGAGCTCCAACGGCATGTCCTTGAGAGCCGGTGCTACACCTGTGTACATATACAGCATAATCTGCTTCAGTATTTCCGGCTTCACGTCCTTTACCTCCACACAACCCTCCTTTGCTTCCTTTGTGTGGGGCTGCAGCATGGCAGCAAAGTAAGGACTCCGAACGGCCAGTAGTGCCCTATGTGCCTTTAGAACTGTATTTCCTGCATGTAGCTCAAAGTCTGCGAGGACTTCATCGCGCATCATCTCGTCCACAGCCTTCACTATAGCGCCGTGTGGTTCTTCTGTGTCTGGCACAGGCAGTTCATCCTGGATAACGCACTGTAAGCAGATTTCGCACTGGAGTACTATCTCATTTTCATTGTAATTCTGTTCGACATTGTCTGTTCTCCTAATGACCTGCATTTCTGTTTTTTCGCCTTCCTTCATGTGAAACCATTTGCACTGAAATACTTCACGTATCACACCAGTCGGAAGAATTTCGTCAGCCTTCAACTTTGCTCTCAATATCTTGTTGGTTTCACTCTTTTTTAGTAAAAAACACAAAAGCAGTTCGTTGGCTTTCTTCGTAAGGATCATGCACCATTTACTGCCATTCTGATGGGTTAACGGAGCAGACTCGGTACATGATGTTCCTTCACACAACGTCTTCAAACCCGTCACAGTCCAAGTATGGACAGATGAGAAGTCCTCAAATCTTGTACCACTTGAGTACTTTAGAACAGTTGGTGTTTGTGCTGCTACTTCTGCAACTGCACTTGTCACTGTAGTACCTGATACTTGAGGGAAAAAAAGAAAAAAAGAGAAAAAAAAAGAAAGCATCATCATCAAACGAAGTTGGATAATATAACATTTCCACTGTCACACAAAAAAATAACAAAACTTGAATATGTTCCAATTATGGCGTACATATTGAGTTACTGGCCTAATGCTATAAAAAAATACACTGATTGAAAAAAATATTTGTTACACACTTTAAAAAACACGATGGCAGATTTTGAGCACTGTACTTGTGGTCATGTGACCCTCCGCTGGTGAGGTAAGTCGTGGCAGTCCAGCTATACGAACTCAACACAGTAACGTAGATCAACATGGAGACATATCAGATGAAGAAAGGAGCTACCATGTTTGGACATGTACGTGGTTACATCTTGAATGAACTTTCCCCTTGCCCGATTTGTTTGTGTGTCAATGTGGATTCTACAACATTTCTACAATGAATGGTGTACAACACGCAGACAAGTAACACTTTGGAGCAACAGTGGTATCGAAAAGATCCCGAATGACAGGAACTGGAGACAAGTGTCATGCTTTGTCAATGGCAATTTGTTTCACACCAATATGAATTGCTGCGTCCATCTCAACCAGGTTTGAAGAAACAGTGCGAAGACAACTCCAGGCAACTGATATTTGCAGTCGGGTATATCACAAAGGGGCACAGCTGACATGGGCAAATAGAGCTGTCTGTGTTCTACGAACCAAACAACACAGAAACTGCACAGCAGCTGATGGAAGGTGTGTAATATGATCCTACAAGTCACAATTTCTCTTCTTCTCAAATGAGACAAGGTTTGCTGTGCTGAGGCGTGTAACTATTATTGTTAGGAGTATGTTGTTTAGGCCATACGTGGTTCTGTGACATTTTGGGACGGTTTTTCCTACTACGATTTGGCTCACTCATTTGCAAACATGGACTAGGGTCTTTATTTCAACAGTCTCTGTAATCATGTAACGCCCTTTCTTCTGTATCATCATGTTGAGAAAGCTTTTTTTTCCAAGATGACACCAGCCACCTGCTTTCTTGGTGGAACCACATCCTCAATGAGTTGTCAAGCAGTTCAAGTTTAGGATTTTTCAATGTTTTGCAATTCTTAAGAGCATTTTCATCATCTACCATCATAGTACACTATTCAATGTCTTTCTGATTTCTCCTCAAATCTTTTATCGTCATAGTGCCTATATTGAGTTCCTTGGCAATTTTTTGCCCCGATTCCCCCGGGTCCGGTCTTCTTAGCACTCCTAATTTTTAATTTAGTGAAGGAGTAATGTGTTTACGTTTCACTCCTGACATGAAAAAAAAACACAGCCAACTGTACAGTACACAAATTGCAAAACAAATATATACAGTACCGTAACAAACATTGGGAAAAAAAAAAAATTGTCGTGCAACCACTGAGCAGCAAGCACTAAAAACTTCACAGTGCAGAACTGTACAAAAAAAACACAGACAATGACAGAAATGATATGGGAGATGACAGAGCACCAAAACAGACTACCTGTAAACAACAATGGCGCAATGGCTAGTCACCACCACGAATCAGGGCAAGTTTGGCTCTAGCACAATCGGATCAACTGAAACGGTGGACCAGCCAAGGACAGACGACTGGGGTTCTCCTGTAGACGTAAACTATCCCCAGAAAACCAAATAACAAAGCTTCAAGAACCAGCTTTACATGGTGATTCTACGAATGTACTGAACCCCCTACGTACTGCTTGCTCAGGGATTGTGAGGCCAAGATTACAATAATTATACGGCACACAATGAGGCATTAAAACAATCATTCTTCATGTAGTCTATACGTGAATGGAATGGAAACAAACCCTAATAACGTATTTTCTGCCACACACTTCAGCGATTTGCAGAGTGTAGATGTGGATGTTGATTGGTGGTGGTGGTGGTGGTGGTGGTGGTGGTGGTGGTGGTGGTGGTGGTGGAGGATATGAGAGGATTGCTCCAACAACACCTCAGGCAGTCAATGAGGCCAAAAAGCCCTACCTCACAGGGATGTATAGAATCCTCCTTCACAGGCAAAGTGTAACACCAGGTCAGCCCCTTTGGCATAGTCTGCTAGCACCAGACATACCATGTCAGCAAGATTAAGATGCCACCTTGAAGCACCAAATCAGGGCTGTCAATGAGCACATGGACCACCGTCAGGCCGGTTCTGCATCAACAGTGAGGAGGAACCTCACATCTGCGAATGTGGCCATGTATCAGCCAAGGGTACCTAATGTGGAGCCAACAGTATGTGCAAGTGTGTATCCAAAGCCTGTTCATCCATCAAATGTGGAGCAATCGACAAATACCACTTCTGAACCCAGGTACATATCTCAAGGACAGCCAGAGCAGGTTGCGAAAAATTGTGGTGTCAACAGAACCTTTTGAACCGAAGCAGATTTCGAGACAAATCTGAGTTCAGAGCACAAGCCATGGGGGCAAATACAATGCCTCCCTGACCAGAGGTGACAATTGAGGAAGCTGCAGTTCTGAACAGACACTGGAGGCATGACGGAATTGTAAATCCAGTTCTGGGTCGCTGTTGTGGGAGGTGCAGGACATGGTAGTTGGGATGTTCAGGGAAGCTACAAACACAAATCATAATTCAGAAGCTGTTGTTGGCACCTGATAGATAATGGAGGAACTCCAGCCTCAGCTAGTAGGCTGTTCGTTCACAGGGCTGGTTTAGAAGGCTCCTGCTGCATCTTGGACATGTTTTGTAGCACTGCTAAAGGGTCGAGTGATCTGCACCCCAGCTAGTGTTACTGAGGCAGCAAAGTGTATTGAGGTGTCGCCAGCATTTTTGATTAAGTTGGCGGAGGTGGGGAAGCCATGTCAGCCATGAATCTATGACCAGTCCCAAAAAGCGGTGCATCTGAACTACAAGAAGTAATTGATTGTTTACATGAAGCTCTGGGCATGGGTGGGCAGTACAATGACAAAATAAGAGCATCCACACGAGTCTTGGTGGCTGAAAACCAAAAGCCACGGGTGAGAACCCATGATTGCACCTTTCACATGGCACCCTAAGACGACGCTGAGCAACACCCACACTAGTGGAGCAATAATAAAAATAAAAATCATCGGCATATAAAGAGGGCGATATCTAAACCCCCAGTTACCGCTAGTCCATAATGGTCACCAGAAAGAGGGTGATGCTCAGCAGAGTCCTGCCGGAACCTGTACTCCTGGATATGGGGGGTACTGAGTGAAGCACCCACTTGAACCCAGAAGGTACGGTGCAACATGAAATTCTTGACAAAAATTGGGAGTCAACCCCAGAGACCCCACTCATGCAAGGATGTGGTGATGCCATGTGGTGTCATAAGCCTTCTTTAGATCAAAAAAGACAGTGATGAGGTGCTAACAACACGTGAAGGCTGTACGTATGGTGGACTCCAGATGAACCAAATTATCAGCAGTGGAGAACCCTTTGCAAAACCGCCCTGAGACGCAGCTGAAAGGCCACCAAGACTCAAGGAGCCAACACAGCCGCTTCCTTACCATGCATTCGAACAACTTGGAGAGTGTAGGTAAGGCTGATTGGGCAGTAAATGTCCTCTCTGGGGGTTCTGGTTTCAGTACTGGAACTATCACACCTTCTCGCCACCGAGATGGAAACTCACGCTCATTCCAGATCCAATTAAAGAGGGCAAGGATGTGACACTGACAATCGCTGAGAGATACTGCAGCATTTGGTTGTGGATGCAATCTGGCCCTGGGGCCATATAAGGGCAAGGAGTTAAGGCACTGTAGGGCTCCCATCCACTTAATGGAGCACTATATGGCTCCAGGTGCCGGGTAGTAAAAGATGAGTGCATTCGCTCCACCTGCTGTTTTATCAGCTGAAAGGTGAGGTGGTAGTTCTTAGATGCAGATGCACCATCAAAGTACTCAGCAAAATGTTCGGCGACAGCGTCTGGATCAGTATAAATGGCATCATCTACGGAAATACACGGTACATCTGCAGGGGACTGGAAGCTGTAGATGTGTCCGATCTTTGCTCATACCTGTGATGGAGAGTTACGTTATCCAGTGGTGGAAATTTACTGTTCCCAGGATTCTTGCTTTTTTTTTTCCTTCTTCATTTTATGTGGTAGCAGATTTGGGCATGAAGCTGTTTAAAAGTGATGAGGTGCTCCAATGAAGAGCACCACCTATGGCGTTTGAGAGCCTGCCTAAGATCTCTAAGGGCTGTAGCAACCTCTGGGGTCTACCAAGGTACTATCTTCCAAAGGGGTAAACCCGAAGAATAGGGGATGGCATAGTTGGCTGCCAAAAGAATTGCTGCCATTGTATGCTGAAAAGCCACATTGATAATGTCTTGCGATGGGGAGCTAAGGACAACAGCAGAGGTGAATCCATACTAACAGCATTATGGAGAACCCATCTGGGCAGGCATCAGAGGAGCAATGCTGAGGGAGGAACAGGAAGTGGTCACTGCCACACAGGTCATTGTGGACCCTCCAGTGGATAGATGGTAGAAGGCTAGGGTTGCAAAAGGAGAGATCAATGGCTGAATAAGTTCCGTGTGCTACACTCAAGTGTGTGGACGCACTCGAGTTCAAAGGTCGAGCCGTGCCAGTGAAATTTTTATGTCTTTACCTCAGCCAGTGACCACTGCTCTACCCCGAGGCACAAGGTCACTCACTATATAGAGTGTGCAGTACATACACACAAACTTCATCTGATACCCTCTCATAGCCAGTACGATTCTTAAAATAACCTCGGTAGCCAAAGGATTTCCACCTTGCTCACTGAAAGAGTACATGCTGAGTCCAGTGGCACGGGGGCCACCAGTTTCCTTCACCTCAGAGCCATTTCTTTTTGCTCTTTTTCTCCTTACAAGACAAGACAAGGACTGGGAAGGTTTCCCTTAATTGGTTTAAAGGACAGAGGAAGAACGAGAAGTTCGACCGCCAGCAGCCTGTGGTTCCTTCAGCCACTTGCTAGTGGCTGGCTGTGGACCAGCAGGAACCATGGAAGGAAGGGTCCTGATGGACGTCTTCTTAGCTAAAGAATCTGGAGAAAGATGAGGTGCCTCCAGCTGGGGGATGGGGACCAGTGTCCTCAGCAGGTGGGGACCCAATGCTCCCGAAGCGGCTGCAGTGGGAGCACCAGGTCTCCCAACCGCCTGGCAAGTGGGGAAAGGGGAGGGGCAGCTCTGAGGGCCCACTGTAATAGGTGCAACAGAGGAAGGCACAGTCGACATCGTAGGCGACGACATTGTGGCTGTAGTGTAGGATTGTGTCATTTGTATTGGATTAAGATGCTCATACTCTTTTCTGGTCTCTTGATATGTGAGCCTGCCCAGACTTTTATACTCCTGGATTTTCTTCTCACACTTAAATATGGAGCAGTCTGGTGAGCAGGGGATTGGAGCTCACTGTAGTTTACACAGATGGGAGAGTGGCACAAAGAACATTCATATGCAGTGGATGTCCACAATCCCTGCAGACTGGGGTAGCAGTGAAAAATGAAGACATTGTCCAAACTTCATACATCTGAAGTATCTCACAGGAGGAGGAACATTGGGTTTCATGTCACACCGACAGACCATCACCTTGACCTTCTCAGGCAATGTATCACCCTCTAAAGCCAAGTTGAAGGCCCCAGTAGCAACTCTGTTTTCCCTTGGTCCCCTATGGACACGACAGATGAAGTGCACATCCAAATGACATTTTAATGAGGAGGGACCCAATCTTCATCTTAGAGATGGCTGCAACCCTCCCGTATTTGTCTTCACTGTATTACACAATATATAAAGGCTTTGTGGCCGAAAAGGTGTCCCTTTCAGTCCTGGTACAAACCAGGTATTGAGGGGGGACGGATTTCGCTCCTTGCTATCTAGTCCTTCATTCCTCCCAAGGCTTGGCCAGGGAAAGGAATGCACTGTGATTGTACTTGTTGCATCATATGAGGCTTTTCCATCCAAAGAGACTGCTGGGACTGTGTGACCACCAGTAGGTGAGAGTATGTCGTTTCATGCGTGAACTATCTGCCATAGTGCCATCCACTGCCAGTAATCCGTTGCCAGAAGTCCCCGTGCCCCATTCATGATAGGCACATATTCCATGACATACATGAGGAGTGTGCAGTGCAGGCACCAATAGTGTGATCCATGCATGATCAGAGGGTGCAGGTTCTTGACAACCCTCCTGCAACGGGATGGCTACTGCGTTGGGTTTTGCTCATACTATTACAATAGGAAGGAAAGGGGCCAGGGTGGAAGGACACAGCAGTGGAGCATACACACACAAGACAACATACACTTCTGCAAAATTTGGAAAAGATGACAGGTCAAACGCAATAACAGGTGTTAATGGTAGGTGAAGATAGCACCAGAAGTGAAGCCTGAAATTCAAACCAAAATCATGAACTGAGTCCAGGCAGGCTCTGCACCAAAAGGACCATCCAATGGAAATTCAGGGAAGGTAAGAGATAGCACAGAAAGAGGAAGTAGCGCTACAAAGGCTGGGGCCCTGTGATAGCCACATATGTACTTGCCAAACAAAGAGTGGTAAGCCCCTTGGAGGGACGCGGAGGGAAGGGGGGGGGGGGGGGCAAATCCCGAAATTATTTGTGTAAGCTATTTTTACCTCTAATTCTATGCTGCAAAAGGCTCAAATGTACATATTTATTTACCATGATGAGTAATTCAAATATGTTATTGCTGCCGTTTGGACCACTAGTGATCTACCACTTTTCTGCACGTTTTCAACTGATCATGTCACCCTGACTCCTGATTGTTGTGCTGCACCAAAAGTTACACAAAACTGGTCACATATTGTTGTACATTAAAATACACACACCACCATTTGTTAGTGTTAGCAGCTGAGAATAGCTGCTTTAGGTGTGTAGTAAAATAGTGTATACAGTTATGAGATGATTGTTTATCTTCTACAATAATTGTAGCTGGCCACCAGTTGTAATACCATTTCATTGTATGTTTAGCTAGAAATGGATCATCTATTTGTGGGCTGTCAGTAACAAGGAAACACAGATGTAGTACACCATTAGATGACAAGGGCCTATGCTACTATCTGAACGGCTAAAAAAAAAAAAAAAAAAAACACTTGACTGTGGTGATCACAACATCTCCCCTGCATCAGATGATGATCCAGCTTACAGTCCCCAAGATTCAAGATCCTCTTTGGATTTAAATGTAGAAGACGATGACTCCTGTTCTGATGATGATTGTGAGAATATGATAATGGTAATGCTAATGACACTGATGAAAATGATATCTCAATTGAGAAACCAACTGGACAAAATATAACATGAGTAATTTTTAATCGGGATTCAGAAATTAATATTTCCACCAATTTTGGTATCCCTTCTGATGTTTGCAAAATGTTGGTAACACAAACCACTTTGTTGGAAATAAATAAATATGCAGCACAGAAAGTGTTCAAAATGCCAAGCGAGCTGACAATTTCTATCCAAGCATTTCTCTAACACATAAGTTGTTACATAAAAATATGCTTCTCTAGCAAACAAATAGCCCAAATAGAGCAGGACTTCCCTAGGATATAGTGGAGAAGCAGCTTAAAAAGGAGGAAATATGTGGAGCCGAGGACAATATGCAGTCAAAAATTTTAATTGGGTTGATGAAAGGAGAGTTCTAATGATTTCAAGTCTTCCTGGACATAGTGATATTTTAGAGGACAAAAGGAAAAATAACAGAAAAGGAGAAGTTATAATTAAACCAAATGTTGTGCTGGAGTACAACAAGATTTCAGTGACCAGATGTCTTCTTATTATTCACTCTTGAGAAAGGGGGTGAAAAGTTGGGAGAAAAGTTGCAATGAAACTGCAATTAGAGACCTCTATCGTAAATGCTAGGATTCTGCATCGTAAACAGAGGAGGAGGAGGAGGAGGAGGTCATTTCGAAATTTCTAACAGTCCATTGCCTTGCAAGTACATGGATGTGCCATTCCTCCATCAAGAAAGAAAGCACATACTTTGGGAAAAAATGAAGGCCCTGCAAGCAAATTTTGGCGACACTGCACATTCTGCTACAAATGGATTTTCGCTCAAGAAGGCAAGGAAGCAGCATACAACAAACCCAAGAAAGTCACAACCTTCTACAACCTAAAATGTGCATCAGTTATTTCAATGAAAACCACATTCAGGAATGACTTTTTAAGATTGTGGTGTTTAAATGGTGCAAAGGTTAGGTCGATAAGCATTTTTTGTATAATTTATTGGTGTGTTTTGCAAATGAATTAGTAAGATAAAATGTCCTTCAAAAATAAAAGAAGCAAAAGACAATGAACCCTAGAATGACTTTTTAAAATTCCAACTACTACAGAGTGCAAAGGTTATATGAAACTTATTTTTATTGTTTCCTGTAAGGTGTGTGTGTGTGTGTGTGTGTGTGTGTGTGTGTGTGTGTGTGCGCGCCAAATAAAGTAGTACAGAAAAAAAGCATAGTTTTGGGGTCATTTCGCAATCTAGCTGGCCACTACTGAAGCGGTTTATGCAGCAATATGTTCCCTTTGCTACTGACAACCTACCAGGTATATACATGATGAAGTAACGTCATACAGAGATATAATTACACTCACGGCATTCAGGACACCGGTAACCGGAGACACGTTTCAGCAAAGTTTTCATCAAGCCACCAGGATGTGATATGCAGTACAGGAATTTCCACAGGGAACATTTTAGGAGGGGCTACTTCAGCCATAAATTCTTAGTAGAATCTGATATGAATTCCACTGGGGCTTGGCCCTTTGTTCAGTTTTAATGACTGGAGTTGCGTCTGAATGCCACTGACATTAATATTTGTATCACTCATCCTTGGAGCTATGCAAGAATTGACCTGGGTCTGTATTCCTGGATTTTCTACCGTAAAGGAAAAATTGAGAACAGCATTTCTGTTTTTGCTTTGCTAAACTCAATTTCACAGGGTGTATAAATGGACAAGGAAAAAAAAATTCCCGGATTTCCCGATTACAAATACACTTTCTCCCAGGTGAAAACATACTTTTTCCCTGTTAACTGACAGTATATTTTCTCTCAGAACTGTATAACTTACAAGTCTTTTGAATGATTATGGTTTTATACACAGGCATAGAATTTCCCGGGGCTTTAGAAAACTAAACACAGAAAAAAAACGTGTTTTGAAAAGATTTTTAATGTGCAGCAATATGTACGCAACATATTTTCGCATTACGAAAGTATAAATTCAAATTCCACCAAACATCGCATGTTACTTTCCGACGCATTAAAATAGAGATTGCGATGCACTTTTGTAAGCCAGTCATAGCTCATGTCACGTGATCTAGCTAGCCGATCACAATGGGTATTCAGAGCTTACGACACATGATGTACTCAACCAGTAGCAACATCACTGTTAAGTAGTGCGAACACACAAACAGAAAAAGTTAATGGTTTAAATTAATATACATATTGTTGCTACATGAAACGCAAAGCTCTCACATATAATATTGGTCTACAAGATTAATACGCTGCAAGAGAAGCTAAGCTGTCACATACAATGTTGGTCTTTTATGCGCGTATTACAATTTAACACACACACACACACACACACACACACACACACACACACACACACAGGTGCCAGTAAAATTTTTAATAACGACATAAATGTCTGATCTTCTGGGCTCGAAATTCATCTAAATGGCTCGTCATCAAAGACTTGATTTTTAAATTAGAGTAAAACGCTCTGTGATTTAAGAAATTTATCTTACATTATCGCACATAGTCCCGGTGTAACTGCCAGAATGGTACTTTGATGGTAACGCTTTTCAAACCACTATTCGGAATATTTTCCCACAACCTGTTAGAAATAGGTTCGTTTCTGCAGTTGCTAGAGAGCGCCAGATGACAGGTGTCACCGCGCTTGCGCAGCTACGATGTCGTAGGGAGCCCATATGTTCGTACGTGTAAAACATTAAAAGATCTTACATTATGTTATAAAAGAAACAAGGCATCAGAGGATACTCCAAGAGGATCATAATTTCCTGACCCCAGATTCCCAGTGAAGTAGGCTACGAGCTGATGTTAAGCTTTTCAATGTGGTTTTCGGGATGTAAATTTTCTTGGAGTACTGTGTTCTCATGTTTGGTTCTTTATTATGGAATAATGCCAAACATGCTATAAGTTGAAAACATGCATTTGAAATGCAGCTAACAGTGTGTGGAACTTAACACTTCATTTTGAATATATTGTCTGCCTCAGCGGAAATGATTAATAAAAGAAAATTTCTTTGGCAAACCAACAAAAATAGCTTTATTGTTCTGCAAGGCAATTAATGCTTGACTGTCATAAAGGTAGTAATAAAATAAAATCTGCAACTAATAACACATTTTAGCCTTCCGTAATTATGTGAATGTATTTTAATTCAATTGATAGCTCCCGACCACACCAATCTGTCTTGTTTTCATTTGACATGAGAGCAGTAAACGAAGAGGGAACACCAAAATCACTAAATGTTAACATGGGTCACGTGGAGACTACCCACTTCCCCACTGTAACTCAGACTGCTCTGCGCATCAGCCCCAGATCTACAATATTTCCTAACCGCGACAATACCACGCCATTCCCTCGAGCGTTTGAGATATGACATCAAAAATTAAAAATCGAATTTTCAAAAATATGTTCATTTTGTAGCACACATCTTTCTGAAGAGTCTGATGCATAAAACATTTGTGTTCGAGGAAATGTAAGACATGTTATTTGGTCTGAAGTGTGCCAAAGTTTAGTGCCTCGCCTCCTCACACAGCATTCTTCTATCACACGTCACTGTACTTCGCTCTATGGAATTGAAACGTGTATTTTGTAATGGATGCCATCAAATCATATTCAGGACAGTGGAAATTAAAATGTCCTGTGGTGCGTCTCCTGCTTACAGTCTGTCAGTTTGACATCCTCTCCCTCCATTTTTTTTTTTTTAATAAAACTCTTCAGAAAATTTGCACCCTTAGTTCCCTATCAGCTAACAACTTGCTGCTTTGTGTGACATAAAATTAAATATAGGATACATAAACCCTGTAAAGACATGAGACAAGCAAGACAACACACATTTCTTCAATCCTTAGCTCCTAGAATTTTTTTCTATCTAATTTTGGTACAGCTTTACATGGTGTGCTTTCCTTTCTGCGAAAGAATCTATTACCTCATCAAAGTTCGTCAAACATTTTGCTACACGAAAAGTCAAAATGTCGTTGTCTAATACTGAAAAAGCTGTTAATACAAATAAGACCCAAGACTGCTGTGGTTTCCCAATCTAATTACATCTATTTTGTCACTGTCTGCTAGATAAAACAAAACAGGCCTTTCTAATACTGCAACAATTTTAATACACACCAAATAAACGAGACCGTTTTGGCACAAACGGTTATTTTTTTTTGTAAGGACAGAATATAATTCACAAAGTCCAATATCAAATGCCCATTAGACCTGCTACAAGCAAAAAGCTTTACGTTAGGAAATAGTTTCACACTTCATTCATGCGCTCCAGTTTCTCAAGCATTAGATAAAATAGTAGTAGTACGAAATTTTAATACAAACTTGGAATAGTCATATTGTTCCACAATTAGTGTTGTGATGATGATGTTTAGTTTGTGGGGCGCTCAACTGCGTGGTTATCAGCGCCCGTACAATTTCCCAACCTTTGCTCAGTCCAATTTCGCCACTTTCCTGGATGATGATGAAATGATGAGGACAACACAAACACCCAGTCATCTCGAGGCAGGTGAAAATCCCTGACCCCGCCGGGAATCGAACCCGGGACCCCGTGCTCGGGAAGCGAGAACGCTACCGCGAGACCACGAGCGGCGGACTAAACCCACAATTAGTGTGATGTCTCCATTTCTTCTCCCTCCTCTTTCTAACAAACAGTCTTGTTATCACTAATTCTGTAACTACTCCTGCCAATGTCAAAGCTTATTCGCAGGTTAACTTCACTAACTCTGCCAGAATCACCGGTTTAGTTATCCCGCGATTATTCTCCGGTTAGGTGTTGTCACATATTCATACAATGAGTTTTCTGCGCTTCTTCCAGAATAGAACTTAAAGCGGCTGCTAGCCGGGGACTGTACAACTGGCCCTTATTAGTATAGCGATCTGTCCAAGAATTTTCTGTCAAAATTTCATTTTCTTGGATACACCGTGAAGGTAATACATAATCTTTCTTACCTGTTATTCGTTTAGTTCCACTCCTGTAGTCTGAATCTATGGATTTCGCTAGTAATTATAACAACGCTGATCATTCGCAAACACAATCAACCACACAATCAGACAGCGGTTGGCATTCATCCGCTCGGTATTACTTCGCTCAGCTTGTATAGCCCCTTTTGTCTGTAGGAAAGTTTGTTTCTAAATGCGACAAGGATTCCCTGACAGACATCATGTACACTATGCACGCATTCACAAATCAACTTACGATTCAACTTAGAAGGTGTTCAAAAATGTTCAAAAACCGACAGGGATGCATTTCAAAGTCATATGAATAATCGATAGACTAACGTGCGCTGGATGCTGGTCGCTTTGTGAGACAAGGTTCTTTCCCCTCAAGAATATGAATTTGCCCCTCCCCCCTGCTGCGCATGCATGACTCTGGCAGCTTGGGCACTCCAGTAAATTTTTTCCTGGTAGCATCTAGCTGCTTGCTGTGACTGCTTACACAGCCAACATCCACATTTCTGTAGCCAGAAGTGGAAGAAAGTACTGCTCAACTGCGCATGCGCACGACACCGCTTGTAACTGCTAAAACGAATCTAGTGTAAACAGTTGTGACGTCACGCTCATTGCAGGCAATTTGTTGTTAGAGAGCGTTGCACAGTCTTCCTAAAGCCTTTGACACATTTTGCTGTTGGCAGACGCTTGTATGAGCACTGTGTTTTGTTGCTGTATATCGCGCATTTCCCTTGCAATTTAACCGAGCGAGGTGGCGCAGTGGTTAGCACACTGGACTCGCATTCGGGAGGACGACTGTTCAATCCTGTCTCCAGCCATCCTGATTTAGGTTTTCCGTGATTTCCCTAAATCGTTTCAGGCAAATGCCGGGATGGTTCCTTTGAAAGGGCATGGCCAATTTCCTTCCCAATCCTTCCCTAACCCAAGCTTGCGCTCCGTCTCTAATGACCTTGTTGTCGACGGGACGTTAAACACTAACCACCACCACCACCACCACCACCACCACCACCACCACCACCTTGCAATTTAAGTTTTATTTTTGTTTTTCCTCTCGTTCATGTTTTATTGCTGCAGTATTATTCTGTAGTATCGGGACACAGTAATATCCTTTGTTAGTTCTTACCAATCAAAATTACAAAAATTTAACTGAAAACAAAAACAATGAAAAATTCCCAGAATTCTAAAAAATTCCCAGGTTTTTCATGGATCTCTCAGTTGTCCCGGGTTGTATACACCCTGTTTCAGTTCCAATGTCACCTATGGTTGTGTGCAACTGACAGCTTTTACATGACTAGAATTTCTTTCACTTTTGTGGGAAGTCTTTTTATACATTTCTGTTATAGTCATTGAAGACATCACACACTGTCTTTTCTACAGCCTGAATATCATTTAGCATCTTTGTATCTATATTCCTATTCATTGTTTTACACTTACTGTACTATATGCACTGTCCCTTACACACAGGGCGAAGAAAAATACCGCACTTTGTGGTCAGCATGCAATTCCTAATTCAGGTTCAAGACAGAAGTTTATGTAGCAGAATCAGATTGGGTGAATTTTGAAAAAAGATCTATGAAAACAAGAAGGTGAAAACACTGTCACATAGTGCAGCACATCAGAATGTACAGAGGAATGCATGTCACCTCACGCTACCATCCATCTGTCTTGGCTCACTGAATAACTGCTGGGACACCAAATGCACATGTCATGGCGCTATGGTTTGAATCCTCATCAGGTTCCTTTTTTTTTATTTTTAGTCACGTTCCTGTTTTATAGTTCTTGTTTATAAGCAGCTCATCATTTTGTCACGTGAGAATAGCCTATCACATGACACTGGGCTCCATTAAACAGCATACATGTCTTAACTGTGCAGTACACAACCATAACAGGTCATGTCAAGTACATGTACGGCAGCTTCCCGATGGAGAACCCAAACGATGAATACATCAATATGCTTTTGGTGCTGTGTGTGTCCGATAACCAAGCTGCTGCTGCTGCTGCTCATGCATATGCTGCACAGTACCATCACAGGTGCCATCCTGATAAAGTTTTTCATCACCTAGAGCAAAGCCTTCAGGGAAACTTGTGATCTTCATCCAGAAGTTATAAATAGAGGTCATCCAAGAACTAGATCAACGAGTGCAGCTTTGTGAATGGCGTTTGCAACAAGTGGAAGATATCTAACACTTTATACTGGGTGATCAAAAAGTCAGTATAAATTTGAAAACTTAATAAACCACGGAATAATGTAGATAGAGAGGTAAAAATTGACACACAAAAAAAAAAAACATATTGCTAGATGCGTGAAAGATCTCTTGCGCGCATCGTTTGGTGATGATCGTGTGCTCAGCCACCATTTACGTCATGCATGGCCTCCCAGGTGCCCAGACCTCAGTCTGTGCCATTATTGGCTTTGGGGTTACCTGAAGTCGCAAGTGTATCGTGATCGACCGACTTCTCTAGGGATGCTGAAAGACAACATCCGACGCCAATGCCTCACGATAACTCCGGACATGCTTTACAGTGCTGTTCACAACGTTATTCCTCTACTACAGCTATTGTTGAGGAATGATGGTGGACATATTGAGCATTTTCTGTAAAGATCATCATCTTTGCTTTGCCTTACTTTGTTATGCTAATTATTGCTATTCTGATTAGATAAAGAGCCATCTGTCGGACATTTTTTGAACATTTATATTTTTTTGGTTCTAATAAAACCCCATGTCATTCCAAGCATGTGTGTCAATTTGTACCTCTCTATCTACATTATTCCATGATTTATTCAGTTTTCAAATTTATACTGACTTTTTGATCACCCGGTTCATGTAACACTATATGGAATGATAAATCAAGCTTCACTCATGTGATCATTTTCAACCTCCCCAACAGCCACTGCTGGTCAGAACGCAACCCAGATCACCCGTGAACATGGCTTTAAGGAAGGCTTTGGCATAAATCTGTGGGTTGAATAATGGGAGTGCTTTCAAGCTCTTACCTATTGCTGGTCAAGTTGAATCATACATTTCTTCCCAATACTTTGCCTGATGCATTAGAAAATATGCTACTTGGTGTTTGGCAGCAGCTATGATTTCAGCATGATGGTGCACCGCCACACTCTGGAATGAATGTGCGTAACTATTTAAATGAAGTGTGTCCGAGGAAATGGACTGGTCATACAGGCCCAATGTTCTGCCCTCCATGTTCCCCAGATCTAATTCATTACATTTTGATTTGTGGGGACACAACAAGAACAAGTTTATAACACTCCAATAATGGATCTATAATACCTAATAGCTCACGTGCAAGCTGCTTTGGCAATGGTGGATGCAGTTGTGTTGCATAAGATACAGTGAAGTACGACCCAGCAAGTTGCTAAGTGTTTCATAAGGTGGTTACTTTGCACATCTCCTCTAAATCGAACATTGCTCATACCTGTATGTACTGGTTCTATGACTATAACCCTGGATGTCAATCCTACATAATGTGCTATTTAGTGTAGTCTACCTACTGCAGTTTTTGTACCTCAATGGATATAGATGAAGTTGCTATATCTACTATTATTTTCTTCTGGCCTTATTTGTGTCATGGACAAAACAAAATGGTCATTTATGTCTGTAAGAAGTTCATGTTACGTCTTCAGGTTTAAATATAGGTAACAGTGACAGAAATATACAAGCTACCACATTGTAGAAGTGTAAATTGGATACAATTTAATGCTTCAATTAGGTGGGTGGGGACGAGGGGAGAAGTAATTAAGTTTGGTGCGAACGCGACTAACATCAGTAAGTTTACATATTCGTTCCCACGGCATTTGCTAAGAGAACAGGTCTATCTCAGTGCAGAGTTCATGCTGCCTGTTCATGGCATGCTGTTACAGCATTGTCAGAGATTTGTTTTTTAAATTGCAAATCAATTAAACCTATTGTTGGGACTTTGTTTTGCTAGATACACTATTGTCTTGAACTGGGATAAGCAATTGCATCTCATCCTCCAAGTGCAGCATTTTTTCCTTCACCTTATATGTTGCATACCAGGAAGAGTCCATCACATTACAAACTGTTCTATGTATATAATTGTCTACTTTTTGGTCCACCATTCTAACGGATTATTGGAGTTAGAGGACAAATTGAAATGGAAAGGGGTATAGAAGGGAACATATTGTAAATACAAGGGTCAGACAAATGAAATGATACAGTCAGGAAAAATGTAAATAGACTTTGTTGTTTCCAAAGTGATCACCATAACTATTAATACATTTATCCCACTGTGAGACCCAATCAATGCCTTCATGGAAAAATGTTTGTGGTTGCCTAAGACACCACGATTGTATCCAGACATGTATCTGTTTGCCTGCAACAAATTGATGGTCATTAATGTCTTTCTTTAGGGCTCCATAAATATGGAAATTGGATGGGGGAGAGCTCAGGACAATATGAAGGGTGTGTGAGGACTTCGCAGAGAAACTTCTGCAGTGTAGTCAAAACACCCTTGACAATGTATTTGCAGTATCCTGCAACAGGAAGATGCTGTCTGCCAACATTCCTGTATGTTTGGGCTTGATCGCGCAGTTCAATTTTTGCACAGCACCCATGTGAACAGAAACTGAAGCACATCATGAATGTTCACGGATGGCATCATTTTGATGTAGAATAATGCAATCTATGGGGACTACTTGTCAAATAATAAAAAGTTCACTTACTTTTTTCCATCTCTTTTTCATTTTAGTGCCCCTTATTCATACTGATTAGCACTGAATAGAAAGTCCAAGTATTAAAAACATGTTTTTCACAAAGATGATGCATATTACACTATGCTAATGTGAGCATCCAAGCAAAACTTATTCCTTACCATAGTTACAGAGCCTCAATGCCTAGGTAACTGCTCGTTCTTTGATCATTGCGAGTTTCAATTAGTCATAAATTTGCTTATGCTTGAATCTTCCACCAGTGTATGAAGTTACACAAACAATTCCAATTAATTTGTGGACAGCTGCTATGTCCCTTTTACAATCTGGACAGTCCATCTAGTAAAATATGGTTACAACTTTGAACGATCTTTTACTTGAACATTCACATTTGAGATTTTTTTCTGTGGAGTCAAGTACTAAAGTGAAAGTGTGTAAATGTCAGACGACGAAGTGATTATGCATCTGCATCTGTACGTTGTGTTTGAGAGGGTGCTTAGCATACACTATCATTTAATTCCCTTTTTATTACATTTATGGCTGGTATGGGAGAAGAAAAACTGTTGGAACTCTTCCTTATGAATTTCTTTAATTTTAGTACAATCATTATATGAGAGATATGCTGGAGATGCTAATATGTTTCTTGCCTCTTTTGGAAAAATGAGGTCTCTGAATTTTGTAAGGTCTCCCACTTCAGTTTATTGAGCATAGCTGTAACACATTCCATGAGCACAGTCTTTCAACAGACAGCAGTGTATTGTATGGGTTTATGAACAGCTGAAGAATGCCAGCAAAACTTAAAAATAATGTGGTAAAATACTTGCTCTAAATAAAAGGTCTGTAGAAGCAAAGTATTGTAAACATACATATTTTTTAAGAACTCAGTAGCCAGATAATCAAATAAAAATATTTAAATTCAAAACATATACAGGATAATGGTAATATGAGAAATAATGTAAATATGAAGTATCATACAACAAACAATGTAAGTTACAATGAAATACAATGAAACAAACACACACACACACACACACACACACACACACACACACACACACACACACACACACACACACACAGAGAGAGAGAGAGAGAGAGAGAGAGAGAGAGAGAGAGAGAGAGAGAGAGAGAATGTACAAAAAAAAAAAAAGAGAAGAGACTTTTACACTCTTGGAGACAGTACAATAAGGAACAACAAATAAACTGACATAGCACAATTTCACGTAAAACATTCACTGTACATAAATTTCATGAAGCCATAATTTTAATATAAAGAGAAAAAAATGTTCAGTCGAACAAAGAAATTGCAAACTTGCAGCCAGTAGTCAATAAATACAGTCCATAATATTCTGACCGGGATTTGAGGCATCAAAGACTGGCGAAGATGTCCATCATCCACAATTTATTAGTGTGCTGTCAGTATTACTCGCATGCACCAATATCATGGTAACAGACTGAGCACATTGCCCATCAGGTAGCACCCTTGCTGCGGGAACTGCAGAACAAAGCATGCAGGCCAACACAGGAAGAACATAGATACAGGAACCATCGGTTTAACAGCTCTAAATTGTCGTAGCTGTGTTGGGAAAGTACCGCAGTTCCAAGCATTAATAGAAAGCACTGACGCTCAAATCGTTATAGGCACTGAAAGCTGGTTAAAGCCAGAGACAAGTTCAGATGAAATTTTTGCGAAGAACCTAACGGTGTTCTGATAGGATAGGCTAAACACAGTTGGTGGTGGAATTGTTGTTGCTGTTAGAAGTAGTTTAGCTTGTCACAAAATTGAAGTAGATAGTTCCCGAGTTAATATGGGTAGAGGTCATTCTTGGCAACCAGAATAAAGTAATAATTGGATCCTTTTACTAACGTCCCAATTCAGATGATACAATTGCTGAAAGGTTCAAAGAAAACTTGAGTTTGATTTCAAACACATACCCGACTCATACAATTATACCTGTACTTAATGGTGACTTTAATATACCCTTGATATGTTGGTGAAAATACATGTTCCATTCCGGAGGTACGCATAAAACATCTGAAATTGTGCTCAATGCATTCTGTGAAAATTATTTCGAGCAGTTAGTTCATGAGCCCACACAAATAGTAAACGGTTGTGAAAACACATTTGACCTCTTAGCAACAAATAAATCTGAGCTAATAACTGAGCATCAAAATGGATATTAGGATTAGTGAACACGTGGATGTCGTGAGACTGAATATTGAAACCCCAAATCTTACAAAAATAAAAGAAAAATATACCTATTCAAAAAAGGAGAAAAATTCATTCCATGCCTTCCTGAGAGACACTCTCCACTATTTTCAGATTAACAATGTAAGCGTATACCAGATGTGGCTTGAATTCAAGGAAATAGTATCAGCAGCAACTGAGAGATTTATACCAAATAAATTAATAAACAACAGAGCTGATCCTCCTTGGTAAATAAAATGGGTCAGAACACTTGTAGAAACAATGAAAAAACATGCCAAATCCAAACAGACACAAAATCTCTAAGACTGGCAATCTTTAACAGAAGCTGGAAATTTAATGCGGACTTCAATGCAAGATGCTTATAATAGTTTCCACAATACAACTTTTTCTCAAAACCTGACAGAAAATCCAAAAAGATTCTGGTCGTATGTAAAGTAGGTTAGCAGCAGACATGATCGATGCTTTCTCTGCATGATAGCAGTGGAAATACCATCGACGACAGTGCTGCCGAAGCAGAGTTACTAAGCACAGCTTTCTGAAATTTGTTCGCCAAAGAAGACGATGTAGATATTCTGGAATTTGAATCAAGAACAGCTGCCAACATGAGTAACATAGAAATAGATATCCTCAGAGTAATGAAGCAACTTAAAACACTTAGCGAAAGCTAGTCTTCTGGTCCAGTTAGGTTCCTTTCAGAGTATGCTGATACAATAGCTCCATACTTAATCATATATGACTGTTCGCTTGATGAAAGATCCATACCCAAAGACTGGAAAGTTGCATAGGACACACCAATATTCAAGAAAGATAGTACGAGTAATCCTGTAAATTACAGGCCCGTACCATTAATGTCAATATGCAGCAGGATTTTGAAACATATATTGTGTTCGAACATTACGAATTACCTTGAAGAAAATGGTCTATTGACACCACGTCAACACATATTTAGAATACACCATTCTTGTGAAATACAAGTAGCTCTTTACTCAAAGTGTCGAGTGCTACTGACAAGGGATTTCAAATTGACTCCGTATTTCTAGATTTCCAGAAGGCTTTTGGCACTGTACCACACAAGCGCCTTGTAGTGAAATTGTGTGCTTACGGAATATCTGTGACTAGATTCACGATTTGCTGTCAAAGGTCACAGTTCGTAGAAACTGATGGAAAGTCATTGGGTACAACAGAAATGATTTCTGCAATTTCCCAAGGTAGTGTTATAGGCTCTTTGCTGTTCCTCCTCTATGTAAGTGATTTACGAGACAATCTGAGCTGTCGTCTCGAGTTGTTAGCAGATGATACTGTCAGTTATAGACTACTAAAGTCATCAGAAGAGCAAATGAACTGCAAAACAATTTAGAAAAGATATCTGTATAGTGTGAAAATAGGCATTTGATCCTAACGAAAAGTGTGACGTCATCCATGTGAGTGCTAAAAGAAGTCCATTAAACTTCTGTTACACGATGAATCAGTCAAACCTAAGGGCCGTAAATTCAACTAGATACCTAGGAATTACAATTAGAACAACTTAAATTGGAAGGAACATGTAGAAAATGTTATGGGGAAGGCTAACCAAAACTGCATTTTTTTGGCAGGACACTCAGAAAATGTAACAGATCAACTAAAGAGACTGCCTACACTATACTTATCTGCCCTCTTTTAGAGTACTGCTGCGTGGTGTGAGATTCTTACCACACAGGATTGACAGAGTACATTGAGAAACTTAAAAGAAGGGCAACATGTTTTGTATTATCATGAAAGAGAGGAGATAGTGTCACAGAAATGACACTGGATTTGGGTTGGACATCATTAAAACAAAAGGGATTTTCGTTGTGACGGAACATTATCATGAAATTTCAATCACCAACTTTCTCCTCCAAGAGCGAAAATATATTGTTGATGCCAGCCTACACAGGGAGAAATGAGCACCATAATAAAATAAGGGAAATCAGAGCTCACACTGAAAGATATAGGTGTTCCTTTATAGTCAGTACCGCCATTAGACTGCTTTTTATTTGCAGTATTACATTTACATGATCATGATTTCAGCTTTAAAGTGTCATTATCAAGTGTTTTAATGTTATACCGTGCCTAAGATGCCATACTGTCGTATTTAAAATACACTATTAGACTCATTGTTCAGTCAAGATGGTATACTCAGTGATAAAACAAAGCAGTAGGCTTTTATCAGAAATATTGACTCTTAGACAATGAGTCTAATAGTGTATTTTAAATATGACAGCATGTCATCTTAGTCACTGTATAACATTAAAACACTTGATAATGGCACTTTAAAGCCAAAGTCATGATTGTGTAAATGTAACACTGAAAAAAAAAAGAAAAAAAAAACAGTCTAATGGCAGTACTGACTTTAAAGAAATACATTATGACTGTGGCCCCACATTATGAAAAAATTGGATATAGGGGTTTGTTTTTTACATGCACTGTATGAGATTGGAATAATAGAGAATTACTGCGAAGGTGGTTCGATGAACCTTCTGCCAGGACTTAAATGTGATTTGCAGACTATCCATCATGTAGATTTAGATTATAGCGAAGCATGGAGATGCTAACATCCCATACAACCTTTGGCAGATACTATCATCATTCATTATATATTCAGCCACACATATTTTCATGTACTCTTTGACAGTGGTGTACCAGAAAGATGTTGCTGTGGCCAAAATCATTGTTTTATCATACTCCATTGAATGTCTGGTGGAGATACCGTGTTTGGTTACACAACGCAAGTGCAGTATTCTGCCAGGTTGTGTATGAACTGATCTATACAAATCATACTACATTGGCAAAGTGTATTGTGAATTCCAGCTTTGCACAATAACAAATTATCCTTCACTGATCCCAGATGGTATATGATCTACGGTGGATGAAAAACCACTTTCACTTGAAATTTATGGAAGACTTTTGCTATCATAAACGAAATACTACCAACAAATAATGGGGGGGAGGGGAGGAGGGGGGTAAATCTAAAAATTTTACTGATAGTCTCACCTCTTTGTGCACTTCATGCTCCTAGATTTTAACTTTTAGTGCCCTTTTAATCTGCTGGATGGAATATTAATTTTCCCTGTACACTGCCTTTAGGACTTTACCTAAAGTATCTGGTTCTAAAACTAAGTGAGCTCTGTGCCCAAGGAGACTCAAATGGGAATTCCTGGAGAAAAGGTAATGTTCTTTTCGAGAAACACTACCAAGAAAATTTAGAGAACCAGCATTTGGAGCTGACTGCAGAACAATTCTACTGCTGCCAACATACATTTTGCGTAAGGACCACAAAGTTAAGATAACAGAAATTAGGGCTCTTACGGAGACATACAGACAGTCATTTTTCCCCTCATTCCATTTGTGAGCAGAAAATGAAATAGAAGACTAGTAATGGTACAGGGCACCCTCCACCAAGCACCACACAGCAGGGTGTGGAGTATGTATGTTGACGCAGACATAGATGAAGAATTCCTAAATCCAAAAGTTTTCTTTTGCAGATATCCTGTAGGATTGTAATAAATCTTACAGGTAGAATCAATTAGCACAAACTACAAGGTATCAGTACTGTTGCTTTATCTTTCAGCCTTCAGTACTACTACATCAAGATCCACTCAGCAATTTCATAGTGCAGCTCTTTCTGCAGAGGTTACGTTACTGCTCTCAGCAGAAGGTCTCAAAAAAAAAAGCATGGCACGCTTCCCTTCTCATTTCTTCTACGTCATCCAAAGGAAGACGTCATTCAGCTTCTTCAACACCACTCACAAAACTTTGAAGCTGATGCTACAAGTGCACATACAAAATTGAGGCCTTTGCACAATACATGCAGCATTACATCCTCCATATTTTTCTTCACGAAACTGACAGCACGATGTCATGAAGTTCTCCACTGGGACAATGACTGCCGTGGCAGCATACAATCAAATTTTGAGATCTGTTGAGAACGTGCACCCTTATTTATCCAATCAAACGTGGCCAAAGTCACTCCGTCAACTCAGTACCATGATACAGAAAAAAGACTTGTTACAAGCATTAGATGCAAGTGGTACAATTCTTCAGAAATGGCTTGGAAAATGTGACACTGATGCTATTAGGTAGATGACTCAATTTTGCAACTAAACCTAGGGCACCTACTATAATCAGTTTTGTGAGTAGTGTTGAAGCCATATAGCTCCTTCCTCTGGATGCTGCAGAAGAAATAAGAAAGCAAACTTCCGGTGCCCTTTTGGAAGGGCCTCCCCAACACAGTAACAACCTCCACAGAAAGAGTTGCACCATGAAATCTCCAAGAACATCCTGACGTATTGGTACTGAAGCCCAACAACAGTAGTGCAAGTACTGAAACCTAACAACAGTAATGCAACATTACTGTTGCTCCATAGATGGTAATGAGGCATTTAAAGTGACTAAACCACTGGGTCATCTGTCCCTCCATTTCATTAGGGAAACATGTAAAAAGTAAAGAGTGAAAAAAGTGGGAACTTGGCTGCTCCAACTACATAAGTAAGTGAAAGAGTTTGAAAAAGAGATGACAGTAGCTGCAACACAACAGGTAAATGAAAATAAAGATAATCCAGGCAGCATCTTGCAGAAGAGGGACTAAAGGCACAACAAGGTGAGGGGAGAGAAGAAAGTAACCTGCGGTCGCCCCCCCCCCCCCCCACCCCCCCCACCCCCCCACACACACACACACAGCGAAACTTTGGTAGTGCCTATCTAGTCATCTGCAAGCATCTGAGGTAGTGAGGTAGGCAAGCTGAGAATCCGCCGAAGCAGGGCGCACTCAACAGGAATGTGCACTATTGTCAGTGGACTACCATAACTGCAGTGAGGAGATCCCCTTGGGCGAGTCTCATGTGGCCGATGCGTAGTCAGCACAATATAATGGCATCTTTCTGAGAGGCCTGGAAAGATGCATGCCACACTTGTTTTGGGTTGTAGCAGCCTGTCATTCCAATTGCCAGAGCCTAAATATTGTCTCAAAGTTTAGATCATAAGTCGGTGTCTAGAATTCTGACATCGAGTTGACCTCCTGTAGTTGCATCTGGCTGCACGGTCAGCAAGTTCATTTCCTGGAATGCACATGTGGCACAGTGACCAGATGGTCACTGTCTTTCCAGAGCTGTAGAGATAAACCAGTAAGTGCTGTATGTTAGGGACCAAAATATATTTGGGATAGCACAGATGTTGCCTCCATAGTTTGTATGTTGATAAGAAGTATGGTCTAGTAGTGATTCTATCTACAAGAAGACTGATTACAGCCCCACAGGATATGTACAATGAAAAACTTCTGTATTCACGAATTCTTCCTAGTTATCTCAAAATGCCCTCTTAAGGTTAAGATTGCATTGCTATGAACCACCAGGACTGTATGTCCTTCCTAGAAGTCATAAACATCTATCTTTTACCTAATAATAAGCTACATTAGTGCTCCTGTATATGCTGCCTCGCCTAGAGCACGCCTGAAGTTACTTTTATGTCTGAAGACTTCTCACTGTTCAGAATGACATGCTGTGTTCCGTTCACTAGAAACTCTTCAATCCAGTCACACAGTTGGTCTGATATTCCAAATGTTAATGTGCTGTCCCCTAGTAGCCAACTATTTTATGAATGACTGAGGAGATAGCACTTGAATCAGCAGTCTTTAAACAAACCTACATTGGAGATGTGTGAGCAATACTATGATAGGATGGCCTCATAGAGAAGATAATATAATAGAGTTCTTACTTCACCTCAACTACACTCCTGGAAATGGAAAAAAGAACACATTGACACCGGTGTGTCAGACCCACCATACTTGCTCCGGACACTGCGAGAGGGCTGTACAAGCAATGATCACACGCACGGCACAGCGGACACACAAGGAACCGCGGTGTTGGCCGTCGAATGGCGCTAGCTGCGCAGCATTTGTGCACCGCCGCCGTCAGTGTCAGCCAGTTTGCCGTGGCATACGGAGCTCCATCGCAGTCTTTAACACTGGTAGCATGCCGCGACAGCATGGACGTGAACCGTATGTGCAGTTGACGGACTTTGAGCGAGGGTGTATAGTGGGCATGCGGGAGGCCGGGTGGACGTACCGCCGAATTGCTCAACACGTGGGGCGTGAGGTCTCCACAGTACATCGATGTTGTCGCCAGTGGTCAGCGGAAGGTGCACGTGCCCGTCGACCTGGGACCGGACTGCAGCGACGCACGGATGCATGCCAAGACCGTAGGATCCTACGCAGTGCCGTAGGGGACCGCACCGCCACTTCCCAGCAAATTAGGGACACTGTTGCTCCTGGGGTATCGGCGAGGACCATTCGCAACCGTCTCCATGAAGCTGGGCTACGGTCCCGCACACCGTTAGGCCGTCTTCCGCTCACGCCCCAACATCGTGCAGCCTGCCTCCAGTGGTGTCGCGACAGGCGTGAATGGAGGGACGAATGGAGACGTGTCGTTTTCAGCGATGAGAGTCGCTTCTGCCTTGGTGCCAATGATGGTCGTATGCGTGTTTGGCGCCGTGCAGGTGAGCGCCACAATCAGGACTGCATACGACCAAGGCACACAGTGCCAACACCCGGCATCATGGTGTGGGGAGCGATCTCCTACACTGGCCGTACACCACTGGTGATCATTGAGGGGACACTGAATAGTGCACGGTACATCCAAACCGTCATCGAACCCATCGTTCTACCATTCCTAGACCGGCAAGGGAACTTGCTGTTCCAACAGGACAATGCACGTCCGCATGTATCCCGTGCCACCCAACGTGCTCTAGAAGGTGTAAGTCAACTACCCTGGCCAGCAAGATCTCCGGATCTGTCCCCCATTGAGCATGTTTGGGACTGGATGAAGCGTCGTCTCACGCGGTCTGCACGTCCAGCACGAATGCTGGTCCAACTGAGGCGCCAGGTGGAAATGGCATGGCAAGCCGTTCCACAGGACTACATCCAGCATCTCTACGATCGTCTCCATGGGCAAATAGCAGCCTGCATTGCTGCGAAAGGTGGATATACACTGTACTAGTGCCGACATTGTGCATGCTCTGTTGCCTGTGTCTATGTGCCTGTGGTTCTGTCAGTGTGATCATGTGATGTATCTGACCCCAGGAATGTGTCAATAAAGTTTCCCCTTCCTGGGACAATGAATTCACGGTGTTCTTATTTCAATTTCCAGGAGTTTACATTCATAACATACGGTCCCCCATGTAAATAAAGGAAGGTGATTATCTGCCTTTCCTGGATGTTTTGGTTAGGTGGATGAATAATGGTTCTCTGGAACATTCAGTTTATCATAGACCCAACAATACTGGTTTGTATTTTCTAATAGGGCACCATTAGTTAAAACCTAGAACCATGAAGTGTATAAAGAGGAAAGCATTCCCCCAAAATCTCTACCTTTTTCTTCCCTTTGGTTGCTATGTTTCACTTAAGATAGCAAGAATCCTATGTAAATTTCAGGTAAAAGTGGTTTTCTGCCCTCCATCTAAGACTATAGACTATCTGGGATCAGCGATTTGTTATTTCAGAAGGACGCAACATACAAAATACCTTGCCACTGTAGTGTATCCTGCATAGGATAGATTACATGCACCATGAAAGAACACTGCATAGAACATCAATGTTCCACTCGCCTTTGCAACCTAGCAAGTCTGCTAATGCCAAAGAGTCTACACCTACCAGGGAGTCAATGAAGTACAATAAAAAATAATCTTAGCCACAACTACGTGTTTTTGGGATTCCATTATTAGAGAGTCCATGGCAATCTGCTTGGGAGAATATCTGATGAACCATGATAGCGGCTACTGATTGTATCTCCACAATTTCCCCCTGTCGAAGACTTCAGATGATGCTGATGGCTGTCACAATAAGATAACCTGAGTTTTGTAATTTCATCAGTGAGGGTGCTGTCAGCTGGATAATTTGCTCATATGTCAGCACAATCCTGATGCATGCATGGAATACTAACAGTGCTAATAAAATGTGGACTTGGTGATGTTTCTGACAGTATTCAATGGCTTCACCTGAGGATTACTGACAGGTATCAGAGACTGTAGTTAACAACTATTGGATGCAAGCAAAAATTTCGTTGAACAGCCAATTCGCTGGTCAAATTTTAAAAGTTCACTAAAGTTCAATTTTAAAAGGGTTACTGGCATATACTACATACTTAACAGTGTAAGTTAAGTACCTGCAGATAAAGTACGATAAGTGTTTGAACTGAAGTTCATGCTGAGCTCAGGAGGGGTATAAAGCAAAATAACCCTTTCTCCTGTAACAAAAAGATAAGTTAATAAACAAATCAAAGATAAAACAAAGAATGGCACTGTGAAAGACAGATTAATTTCAGATGTAGTATTAAATAATTCCAAAACATTTATCATATTTGAATTTTCCACATTAAACAATCTACAGATTTTGACATTTATGGAAAAATTAGTAAAACATACAACTCCAAAAGACCCATAAAACTTAATAGCAATGATTAAGTAAAATAAAAGATATCAGATAAAATAGAAGTTTATATAAACCATAACAACAGGTAAAGCTACAGTTCATTTCTACTAGTGGGAATAAATAATATGAAGAACTGACCAGCTTGAAGGAAGTACAATATAGAGAGATCCATGCTGAAATTAATTTTTTTTGGTACATAATTTTTTAGACATTGGGAACCAAGGCTAAATTATGACCACCAATTCATTTTTATCATCAGCAAAATAAAACGAATAGAATGCTGGCCACAATTATCTTGACTGAATTTAAAAAATCAAAGCACCAACTAATGGTCACAATTTACTGATGACTCACAACAATCTTTGAGAACTATATTCCTATCTTTAGGTGTGAAACATGTCAATTCAATAACTGCATAATCTCCAAGTGAGAACACAGTACTGGGAAAAACTATGGTCACTATCAATACTTCAGCACAGATGTACAATTTGTCAGTTGCAGCCAGAGATTTAAACCTTCCATTCATTCTAGATGTAAAAGATATAGTGGACAATCCGCAACAACTATAAACTATCAGTTGGATTCATAACACATTTTGTACTCTGATATTTCACACACCTCTACAATGCACTGTTGTAGCCCTTTTCCAGGGACTTGAGAGGTCTCAAAGATGAACCCTAGTGTTTGCACACACCATGTTTTGTTGAATGTTACCTTTTGTTCGTGGCAGGAGTAAGGAAAACTGGACATTCTTTGCAGTATGTTTTATGTGAGACCAATTTGGATGCTCAAGAACATCTCAGTGAATTCTCAGACATGAAGACTTCAACAACAGCAATGTGTCCCTGATTTTGAGATATTTAGTGATCAAACAAAATTGAAGCTGGAAATAAAGTGGTTATGACATGACAGCTGATGATGGAGAAGCTCATATCTTCAGGAAGAATAGATGTTTTCAATGGAGAAAACAGCAACCACCAGGTAATGTAACAAAAGGCTATATAACATGTTTTTGCTGTTGCCTGGACTGCAACAGATGGCAAGAAGTCTTCAAGGAAACTCTGCTGTTTTGGATCTATAGAATCCCTTCTTTACCCCAGATATTCTAGACGAAATAGCAAATCTGAAACTATCTAGATTTAAAGCACAGTATGTTAACGATCACTTATCCTATCTACAAGACTGTGATATCACTGAACTGAAGGCACTAACTGGACTATTAGTGTATTCAGCCATTTTTAAATCACAGCTTGTTTGTAACAAATGGGAATGGGCAGAGATGATTTCAGGTGAAATGCTAGTAAAGTAAGTTTATTTTTATTATCTGCTTTACAATTAAAAATTGCAGATGATTGGGAGGAAGGGAAGGAAGTAGGCAAGTCTCCAGCAATATCACAAATATTTCTGCATTTCATTGAGAACTGTCAACCATTATCTTCTGCAACTCCAATAGTGTGTGTCACTGAAATGTTTGTACCCTGCCATGGAAGGTTTGGGTACAGAAGGTATATGCCACACAAACTGGCACAATATGGCTTAAATATTCAGTGCTTGACTGAACAACATATGACTTCCTTGTATTACTCTCAAATTTATTATGGGAAACGCAGAGACAGTCAAACACTTTCAAACGGTGTAGAAGATCAGCACTCCCACACAGGCTGTCCTTCAGCTGGTGAAAGCCACTGAAAATATGCAGAGAAATGTTACAGGTGACAGTTGGTACTACTCCGTAAAACTATGGCTGAAGGGCAACAGGCGGATTCCATATTCCTCGAGTTCCGAAAAGCATTTGACATTGTGTCCTACTGCAGACTGTTAACAAAGTGGCTCAAAGACTACTTCATTAACAGGACTCAGTACATTGTCCTCGACAGCAAGTATTAATCAGAGACACAGATATAGTAAGGAGTAGGCCAGGGAAGTGTGGTACGGCCGCTGTTATATACACAGATGATCTGGTGGAAACAGTGAGCAGCAGTCTGCCACTGTTTGCTGATGATGCTGTAGTGTACGAGAAGGTGTCGTTGAGCGACTGTAGGAGGATACAAGATGACTTAGACAAACTTTCTAGTTGGTGTTATGAATGGCAGGTAGCTCTAAATGTAGAAAAATGTAAGTTAATGCAAACGAGTAGCAAAAACAAACTCAAATACAGCATTAGTAACATGCTGCTTGACTACCACATTGAATAAATATCCATACATAATTATGCAAAGAGATATGAAATGCAGTGAGCACATAGAAAAGCTAGTAGGGAAGGCGAGTCGTTAACTTCAGTTTACTGGCAGAATTTTAGGAAAACGTGATTCATCTGTACAGAAGACCAAGGACAATAGTAGTGTGATGCATTCTTGAGTATTGCGTGAGTGTTTGGGATCCACACCAGGTCATATTAAAGGAAGACACCGTACAACTTCATAAGCAGGCTGCTAGATTTTTTACCAGTAGATGCTTCAAGAACTGAAATGGGAGTCCCCGGAGGGAAGACTATATTCTGTTCGAGAAACACTTCTGAGAAAATTTAGAGAACCAGCATTTGAAGCTGACTACAGAATGATTCTACTGCTGCCAACATACATTTCACAGAAAGTGCATGAAAATAAGACAAATTATGGCTTGTATAGAGGCATACAGTCAGTCATGTTCCCTTTGCTTTATCTGTGAGTGAACAGGGAAAAAATGAAAGACAGCCTTTGGCCATTTTCTCCACATTTGTTGATGTTGCTTGTGGTGTGAATTCTTGTGTTACATCAAGTTTAGCCAAAGACAAAAGTCACAATAAGACTGATCTTCACGAAGAGTCTCGCAAGAGACCTTGTAATGTGTAGGCTTTCTGTTTGGAGGAAAACAAGATATGCATCAACTGTGTGGTGTTGCAATTTCTTTGGAATGTTCTAGGAAGGCCTGGGTGAAATATGATTCAGAGCTTCATGAGAATATATAACTACTTTCCTCTTGATCTTTTAATTTAAATTGTTGCCAAATTTCTCCTTTCATAAAAGTACAGAGTGCAACACAGTAGTCACTCTACATTGGAATGAAGTGCAGGAAACTCAAAGCTGATTTCACCAACAATTTCTCATAAATGAAATGCCTTCCCCAATATACTTTCATAGGGAATCTGTAATATTCTCTCACTTATGATAATCTGTGAACTAGTGGAGAGGTAACAATCTACTGCTACTTTAATAATGCGTGAAATAAAAATATACCATAAATTTTGCTGTATTTTAGTTGTCCAAGTGTTTTAAATCCTACAATGTTAAAAAAAATTCAAGTTTCCATGAAGTCTAATTACAAAATGTGTCTCAGACAACTTGAAGTCATCAAAATATACATTCACTACAGTATTGGTTTTGTATGCAAAAATAAATAAATTAATTAATTAAATAAATAAAATAAAAAGACACACTGAGGGATCACTCCATAATAGTTGTGCTCCTGTGAATGTCCATAGTAGCTAACAATTGTGTAAACAAAGGAAACCAAAATGTTCTTACTCTGATGTAGTAGTCATTGATCACAATAAAATTTGCAACATACATTAGCAAATGCAATGAAGGAAACAATCTTATTTACCCTGAAGAACCTCTTGTTTTAATTATCTGTAAGTTTATTCATTAACAGTCAATATTTGATAGACATTACTCTGTATTCAGGCCATAGCGTTCAGGCAGCTATTTCCATCTTTAGGCAATTCTCTGTGTTTGGACACAATGCGTTAAGTCCATTCTCTACAAAAAAGAGTGGCAGGAGCTTTTCACAAAACCATACTGTCCAATATCCTTGAATCCACCCATTGTTGATCTTAGAAAATATCCTGAGCTCAAAATAACTGACCTCCAACATGCCACCCAAAAAAAATTCCATACACATGCGACACATGTAAAACAATGCGCACTTTTCTCACAAAGACATTTGTGAAAGCAAACAGCAAGCAGAACTATATCTTGGCCTGTGAAAAGCATTGTACTCTGTACCACACAAAATAATTATTAACAGAAGTCAGAGAATACAGAGTACCAAACATAATTTGTCAGTGGGTTGAGGATTTACTGGAACAAAGGACGCAGCATGCTATCTTAGAGGAAAAAGTCACTGACAGGTGTAGAAGTTACCACAGGTATGCCCCATAGAAGTGTGTTGGAATCTTTATTGTATTATGTTGCATAATAATTCACTGGCAAACAAAATTAACAATAACCTCAGTTGATGCAGTTATCGATACAGAAGCACTGTCAAAGAGCTGCATACTTATTCAGTCAGTTCTTGACGGGATTTAAAAGCTGTGCAAAGGCTGCCAACTTGGTTTGTGTGTCCAGAAACACATAATGTGCTCTTTACAAAATTACAATTTCTATCAGATTCAGCTTATCCATTATATACGGGTATTTTTTAGAACCCATGTCTGCATATTTAGTATAAATACAGAAAATTGCAACAAGTCCATTTTTTAAAATTTTGTTTAATCCATCAACTGGTTTTAGAACCTTTTCAGGCTTCAATCTTCATATGTGGAACATGGAAGCTACACATTTATTTCCATAGCCTAGTGAAAGTTACTGGCTATTTGAGAAGAAGGTACATAAAAAGATTTTAATGCTCAGCCATGAATAATAGTTATACAGTGAGTTGCACAAAAAAAAAATGAAATCTGTTAATTATAAATTAAAGAGAATCTGCCTTTTTGGCATGAACACAGTTGCTCATTTGTTTTAATACACAAATATGTTTCAACACAACTGTGGCACTTCAACTGGGTATTTCCCTATGACTGTTCCTGAAATACAAACAGGCACATTTTAAGTCGGGTAGGAATATATTACTTCAGATTTAGCGATTTAAACTACATGTGTACTTTATCCTTTTTATTTTGTATGGTTGCCAACAGAACCAGCCATATGTTTAAATTAATAGATCATGACATCTGTAAACACAGAATGTTCTTAGGGAATCGTCCGAACTTAATTTTCGTTTCAGATACAACCTTCTGTTAAAATCATTGCATATGCACCATTCACACTTACTATTGCTGTATTGGACCTGACACGGGATATGGAAGGTTTTTATTTGCTTGCTAATTGTGTCTGTTGTTTAGTATTAAGAATAACCTATAGAAATTGCTAAAAGATTTGTGAGGCTTTGGTATGAAGAACTATTTGATTTGGTTTGGTATTTATGGATTAGGCTGTGTACTGGGATGTTAACAGCATTTACTTATGACTTTTCCTGCTCATTGCAGAATTCTGGATCTTGATAAGTTGCTGTGGCTTGTTCTTACGTTTTGCTGCACTATTTACGTTTCTGACGTACGTCTGACAAACATTTGTTTCACCGTTTTGATTCGGATTACTGGTCTCGAAATTTGATTCCATTCCAATGTGTTTTCATTGTCTCTCACACTCATGTGTAAAGGTGGAGGAAGGGGGGGGGGCTGAGCAGGCTCTGAACGTACATATAAAACACACACATTCTGCTGCATGATGCTCAAAGAAAGAACTCCGACTGGCAGGTAGCTAGCCCCTTCTAATCCACTCTCTGATAAGTTGACTACAAAGTTATTTTAACATGAGTATAGGCTACTTTTGAGTATTTTTAATCTTTTCTGCAGTGTATCATCAGTTCTATATGCCACATATATTCCTTGTTTCCCTTACTGTTTTCTATTCTGTATGTTGTTTTGTTATTCACATCCAGACAGATGACCACGGACAATGTTACAAAATAAACACAGAAATGTTACAAAATAAACACAGTAGAAAAATTGAACCAAACCAACACTGAACGGAGAGTTAACAATCACACAACAGAAAATACATGAACACACAAGATGAAGAAAACAACAAACAGGAAAACATGGCAGACAGTGACATCTGTCTACAAAATAACACACATAAAAGGAAACATAAGAAAACAAGGAATACTTGTGGCATATATAACTAATAACAAAGTGCAGAAAATATTAAAAATACAAAACCATAAAGGTAATTTCAAGAAAGCAGGAATATATCAGCTAACCTGCAATGCCTGTGATTCAGTATGTTCAGGACAACACAAGTAGACTTGAAAAAAAAGCACTAAAGGGTGACAGCTAACATTCATCATCTAGAACCCACCCCATTAAAATAATCTCCGTTCTAGTTGCATAGCAACAACCCCCCCCCCCCCCCCCCCCGGCTAAAAAGATAGTGACCGTCTTTACCACTTTTAAACAAGTGGTAAAAATTACCACATCTAAAAGGCACCCATAAGGGCGAAAAATCTATCTATGATCGAACGGTAGTACCCTCCCCCTTACTTACTTAACAACAACAACTAAAACAACATAACAAGGCACAGAAAATAAAGCACGGGAGGAAACATAAACAAAGGTATCCAAATACGTAACGTGACATATAAATAGCAAAACTACACCAAATTGTGCTCCAAATTTCACAAATCTTTCACCGATGTTCACAGGTCATTCTAAAAACAGTGGCATGCAAATAAAAACCAAAAATCAGCTCTGGACAAGTCACTACTGAAATGGTAAACCTAAATGGAGCATATACTACGATTTTAACGGAACATAAACTTTTAGTAGTTGTAACCCGACATGCCGTACTAATTTAACCCTCTGGATGATTTCACATGTATATATTTCAGGAACAATTTAAGGAAGAAAAACCAACGAGGGTACCGTAACTCTAGTGAAATGTCTTTTGGTATCTAAGCAAAACAATAACTGTGTACCTGAAAAAAAGCCGGACTCTTTATTTAATTAGTTTTTATTTTGATGCAACTACAGGAATAACAATTAAGAGTTTTAATGTAATCAATTCCACTACTTACTGCGAAAATTTGGGCGGCTTTGCAGTTCGTATCCACTTACTAGGTTACGTTGCAACTACAATTGAGCAACCCATCAGACGAACTCCCCGATTTCGTCTCAGCCAATGTCACTCGTTACGCTATCAGCCAATGACTGGCTCCTCCAGAGTGGCCAACTCTGCGGCACAATTTCCCCCCATATCGCATTTGAGTTCGGTTTAAATCGAGCCAAAATATGTTTTTACAGTGCCATAAAGCATTAAAGTGAATAAACTGTTATTCCAGGTGTCAAACGTATTTCACTAAAATATTCTATACAAACAAAAGTTAGCTGCTTATAGCGATCTAAGAACAAACAGAAGCGCGACAGTTTACTCACCGGTGCAATATTGGTATCTATTCCCACTAGATGTTTTACCTGGGAATGGTGCTACAGCTAAAACAAAATATTAGAAAAGAAATTCATTATACAGATCTGTATTTGCATTCACCAATGTTTCTGTGAGAAACAGAGTTTCAAAATTCCCATACCCAATACCAAGTGATTATCAAGTGATCCGTAATGTCTGATAAGAGCACGCAATAGCAAAACAATTTTTTAAACAGTTACTTACAACTTCATTATCCATTAAATCAATGCAATTTTCTGGACATATATATATTGCTTCACTTGTAAAAGCAGGTCCCCATCTTGATATCACTTATTGTCGCATAGGTTATCGTGAGAACCATACGTTTAGGGTACATTGGATACACTGTTAAGTACTAAGATATTCTTCATCTATGTAGTTCTTTTTCTGTAAGACCTTATCGCGTGATTCAAATGACCATATCTCGGCTTCAGGCGACAATTGGGCTGCAGAAAAAGCTTGATTTTCTTCGGGAAACATCTTTTGACAACACTGGAAAACAAACAGATGCTTAAAATTATTATTAATGGTCAAAATGTTTGATGCACATCAATAGCTCTTATTTTCTGTAGCTGTAGATCACAACATAAAGAAAGCAATTCCAACATATCAACTAGCACAGAGCAGAATAATCTCTCTCGCAAAAATGAATTAATATGATGAAAATTTTAAAAGAATAATTTGTTGCCCACATCAAATAAGTACATAGCATATATCTTATTTGTGGTACTTTCAAGCACATTTAAGTAAAATAACATTTCTGTGTATTATTCTTGTGCAAATACCAGTAATTATGGACATTCTTACAATCATAAAACTACACAATGTCCTATTCATATTTTATGCCTATTAAATTACTGTTAGATTTCAAAATGAGTATATAATATCAGAACATGACTATTGAGAAAGTAAATCATTCAACAATCCTCCATTATCTGTGGTATGTACGTTTTATACAGAATCATGAACTTGAATCCTTGAGTCAACACACTTTCCGCATACGTTTTAGGTGAGCAGGATTATTTTATTGCACAGTTCTTTGCCTATGGCCCTCCACACACAGAGCAACTCAAATGCTACCCGTTGCCGACGTTAGCTGGTCCTTCACGCAGTTGCGTATTCATTTATTATGCAAATGAACGACAGGTTGCTAACATAACATTTGTATGGGAAGTGGAAAAAAAAACTTATTTTATGTAATTTCAAGCCGCCAGGCTACTGCAGGAGGGATTTAGCACAGAAAGTGTGGTTTGAAGTGGGGAAAGAAGTTCACATGACAGGTTTGTAGTGTATTGTTCATCTGTTGTTTAAAATAAAACTAGTGGCATGTCAACAGGAGCAATTGCACAAGCATGTTAATCATTCTGGGAGCATTCATTTGTGACTAGCAGCGCCTGTGCTGTTCTGTTAAATTACATTATTGTGTGCAAGTGCACCATGAAAACGGCGGGAAACGACAATACAACCACAAGTCTATGGTATTTGTATACACAATAGTGTTCACATTCAAATGATTTTTAAGGGAGGATATAACGGAAAAACATTTATTTAAAAAATCATTACAGCCATATTTATTAGTGTACAAATATAAAATTTTACACGTGTAAAGCAAAAGAGCCTTGTTTTAAAGGAAAAAATTTAATAAAATATGCAGGATTAATATTTTACGATAAATTTTAATTTTTAATTTTTTGTTATTGTCTTTATAAGAAGCCATAACTCAAATTCTAACCACGCAATTAATCTGAAAATTTTATTGTATCATCCTGAGAAGGTTATAAGACCACTGAACTACAGTTATTAATTTATGGTACAAATTGTATCATTAACAAAGTTTTTAATTTTACACATCGAAAATTAACTTTTTTCTACATACAATCATCTAAAAATCAGAATGTAATTACATGATCACGTATTTTTCAGTTCCGGGGAGACAGCAGCATGTTGTGGCGTGTGGTTAAAATTGCGGTATTTTACAAATCGTGGGCAGGACTACGACAAAACCAATTACTTATGATTAGTGTAACATGGGGTTTCATTTAATCGCTGCGTCTCCCAGATAAAGAGAAATCTCTACCTGAGAACATGTACCAATGTTGTCCATCAAGCAGTGTAAATGGGACTAAATTTTTTTCAGAGTGATCTCACATAATTTAGCGAACTATTATTCAAGGTGGCAATGTTTCTCTTAACCAAAATGAACTACTTTTACACACAATACCACACACGCACGACACTAATGTATTCTTCCCTGTCAAAAAATATTTCCTAATAGTTCTTATAAAATAATCAGTTAGACCGTCAGCGAGAGCTGCTACTAATAAGGCGAGTACACCGTTCGCTTGTTACATATTTTTACGAACTTCAAACAGGAGCGACTTATTTTCAGTTATCTGTGTAGTTACTAGTTTATTTTTGTAATTTTTTGCATGTTCGAGTGCTTACTAGTGACGACCTTTCATTTCAATAACAGTGTAGTGTACAGTACCACCGTTGCTATCGTCCATTGCATTGATTCTCGTATCGTGCAGGCTTTTGTTTGTTTGATTAGAACAGCTCAGCGTCAGTTAACCTGTCAACGAGTGCGCACCACTAGTTCCTGCTACTAATAAGGCGAGTACACCGTTCGCTTGTTACATATTTTTACATGCTTCAAACAGGAGCGACTGCAGTAATGGATAGGGACAGCTTCAGGCAGAGTTGGCTTCCGTCACACAGCTTGAGGCTGCTGCCAAGGGGCGTCACTATGGGGGATCGGACGCGGGGATGTGAGGGACGTCGAGCATGTCCCAAGTGTCCTCCGATCGGTCCACTGCTGTGACCTCCCTGAGTACTGCCTGCACTGAGGTTGACAACTCACCGTCGAGTGGGAGATCATTCCAAAGTCTGGCAGGCAGCGAAAAACTTTCTGAGGGGCATATCATAGGGCCTCCCCGGTTCGTTTGACGAACAGGTTTCGAGCGTTATCAGTAGCTGACGACGTCTCTGAGCTGGATGCAGTCGTCCACCCTGTTCCAGAGGAAGCTTCTCGGCCCGCAAGGTCTGGGCATTCACAGGGGGTGGGTTTGCTGGTAGTTGGGAGCTCCAACATTAGGCGCGTAATGGGGCCCCTTAGGAACATGTCTGCCAAAGAGGGAAAGGAAGCCAGTGTGCACTCCGTGTGCATACCAGGGGTAGTCATTCCGAATGTGGAAAGGGTGCTTCCGGATGCCATGAAGAGTACAGGGAGCAGCCAATTGCAGGTGGTGGCTCATGTCAGTACCAATGACGCGTGTCGCTTTAGATCGGAGCAGATTCTGTCAGGTTTTGGGGGTGGCTTGCGTAAATGGAGAAGACTGCCAGTCTTGCTCCCGAGATTAAGGCGGAGCTCACCATCTGCCAGCATCGTCGATAGAACCGACTGTGGTCCGTTGGTGCAGGGCGGATTGGAGGGTCTGAACCAGAGTGTCAGGCAGCTCTGTGACCGTGTAGGCTGCAGATTCCTTGACTTGCGCCATCGGGTGGTGGGTTTCCAGGTTCCGCTTAATAGGTCAGGAGTCCACTACACACAGGAGGCGGCTACATGGGTAGCGGGGACTGTGTGGAAGGGACTGGGCGGTTTTTTAGGTCAGAGGGTCTCAGGGAACCACAGAAGGGAAGTCCGTTAAAAGTGGGCAGGTAAAAAGCAGTAAGGTAGTTATAGAAACGATTGGTGTTGTAGTTGTAAATTGTCATAGCTCTGTTGGGAAAAAACCAGAGCTCAAAGCCCTACTAGAAAGCACTGAAGCTCAAATAGTTGAAGGTACAGAGAGCTGGCTAAAGCCGGAAATAAGTTCAGCTGAAATTTTTTCAAACGATCTAACAGTGTTCAGTGTTAAATACAGTTGGTGGTGGAGTATTTATTGCTGTCAGAGGTAGTTTGCCTTGTAACGAAATTGAAGTAGATAGTTCATGTGAAATACAATGGGTAGAGGTTATACCTGACAATCGGACTAAACTATTAATTGGATTGTTTTACCGACCCCCTGACTCAGAAGACATGGTTGCTAAACAGTTCAAAGAAAATTTGAGTCTCATTTCAAATAAGTACCCCGCTCATACAATTATAGTTGGTGGTGACTTCAATCTACTCTCGATATGATGGGAAAATTATACGTTTAAAGCCAGCGGCAGGCATAAAACATCATCCAAAAGTGTACTGAATGCTTTCTCAGAAAGTAATTTTGAACAATTAGTTGCGAAAGCATACTTGACCTTTTACAACAAATAATCCTGGACAAATAGTGAGTGTTGTGACGAATACAGGGATTTAGCGACCACAAGACAGTTGCTGCTAGGCTGCATACCGTAACACCTACAACCATCAAAAAGAAACACAAAGTACACCTATTCAAAAAAGCTGATAAAAAACTCTTAACGTCTTTTAAGAGACAGTGTTCACTCCTTCCGATCTGATCATGTAAGTGTAGAAAAGTTGTGGAATGTTTACAAAGAGATAGTATCAACAGCAATTGAGAGATATATACCACATAAATTTTTAAGTTATGGCCCTGATCCCCCATCGTACACAAAACGGATCAGACCGTAGTTGCAAAAGCAACGAAAAAAGCATGCCAAATTTAAAAGAACGCAAAATCCCCAAGATTGGCAAAGTTTTACAGAAGTTCAAAATATAGCGCGTACTTCAATGCGAAATGCTTTTAATAATTTCCACAACGAAGTTCTGTCTCGAAATCAGCCAGAAAATCCAAAGCGATTCTGGTCATACATAAAGCATACCAGTGGCAAGCCGCTATCAACACCTTCACTGCGTGATAACAACGGTGAGGTCACTGATGACAGTGCCACTAAAGCAGAGTTATTAAACACAGTTTTCCAAAACTCTTTCACCAAAGAAGACGAAGTAAATATTCCTGAATTCCAATCAAGAACAACTGCCCAGATCAGAAACATAGAAGGAGATATCCTTGGAGTAACAAAGCAGCTTAAACCACTTAATAAATTCAAGGCCACCGGTCCAGGTTCCTCTCAGAGTATGCTGATAAAATATCTCCATATTTAGCAATTATATACAACCACTCGCTCACAGAAAGATCCGTACCTAAAGACTGGAAAATTGCTCAAGTCACACCAATACCCACAGAGGGCAGTAGGAGTAATCCGCTGAATTACAGGCCTATATCACTAACTTCGATTTGCAGTAGCGTTTTAGAACATACACTGTATTCGAACATTTTGAAGTACATCGAAGAAAACGATTTATTGACATACAGACAGTGATGAATTCAGGGGGTGGCTGGGGGGGGGGAAGTCCTCCCCAGAAATTGGAAATTCCCCTCTGAGAAATTCATATCTATAGTTGTGGTGAAACATAAAAATTATCACCTGGTCTGTAAACTTGTACCGTTGTGACAAAATTTAAACTACGCCAGCTGTTGTTGCTAACGAAGTTTGGAGTCAACTATGGGTAAGTAGTGATAACATGCAGTTTTTACAAGCAAAATGAATGTGTAACACAATAGGTGGCGGCTGGGTCCATATAGTTTAGTTTCATTACTTATCGGTTCGGTTTGGAACACTCAGCGTCAATTGTTCTGTTATTATTATTATTATTATTATCGCCAACACCAACAAATTAGCAGTTGCTGTATAATAAGTGTGCAGTAAAGCTAAGCGTTGTAATGTGTGTTGCCAATGCCGATTGTGGAATAAGTCAGCCTTTCCTCTCTCGTGTCATCCTTCACCGTGCATCCAATCGGCCTAACGTGTAAGCTCATCCCTTAGCTATGCAGCCCACCCTCGCTGCAAACTTTATTCTTATCCGCCACTCGTATCTATACTTTATTTGCCATTAGAATAAACCTGATGTTGAAAAACACATCCCCAGGTATTGCTATGGAATTGGAAGTAGCATCTGACATTACAAAAGATTGTTTTAATTTTTTTATTGCATTACTGGGAATATTTCCAAGATTTAATAGCCATATAGAGTTTTCCTAATCGATGAGTTCAAAGCTCAAACTAAATATTTGTGTACATTTGACAATGATTTTCGCAGTGTCAATGGGGATACACAATTTTTGCCTAAAGAAGCGGTACATTTCACCATGAGTGGGACGTTTAGCAACGCTGGTCTACGAGTATAATCTAAGTTGTCATTGTCGTATAAAAACTCAATGCATTGTTGGAACTGTTGTAAGGTTGTAACAGTCAGTCGGCAGGTCACTATGGAAATGTGATGTGATTATATAGTGTACTATGTGCAGTCTTCGTCAGTTTATAACATAAAAAGAAGTGTTAGTGCCGAAATACAATGTCGAAACAACAAACTTTAATTTATTTCTTTTCTAATAAAAGACAGTGTATTGCAAAAGACAAAGACGAGTGTGAGTCTACTGAAAGAAGTGCTAGTGATTGTGACGATGAACAGCGAAAGTCTACCAAGTCTTGAGTATCCCTTCCACAGTTTTCAAACTGTTATTGTTGTGGTCTTCAGTCCTGAGACTGGTTTGATGCATCTCTCCATGCTACCCCATCCTGTGCAAGCTTCTTCATCTCCCAGTACCTACTGCGGCCTACATCCTTCTGAATCTGCTTAGTTGGTGATCCGTTGATGCCTCAGAATGTGTCCTACCAACCGATTCCTTCTTCTAGTCAATTTGTGCCACAAACTTCTCTTCTCCCCAATCCTATTCAATACCTCCTCATTAGTTATCTGATCTACCCATCTAATCTTCAGCGTTCTTCTGTAGCACCACATTTCGAAAGCTTCTATTCTCTTCTTGTCCAAACTATTTATCGCCCATGTTTCACTTCCATACATGGCTACAATTTCAAACTATAAATGTGCTATTTCTGGCCCATACATAAATTACAATCCTAAACGAAGTATTGAACGCGAGATTAAGTATCAGCAAAGATGGGAGTGTGAGTACAATTGGTTGTACTTTGATAATGAGCAGGGTGGGGTTTTCTGCAAATTGTATGAAATGCATTTCAAAAACCATATCTAAGCTCCACAGAAAACAGGAGGAGTGTTCATTTTTGTACCTTTCACTAAATTTAGAAAAGCTACTGGAAGCACAGGAAAACTAGAAAAGCACGCCAACTCAAAAAACATGCAAGAGTCGTTGCACTTGACAATTGTAGATTACAAGGATTAAACGCTCCAATTCATACACAGCTATTTAAACAAAATGAAAATGGAAAAGCTTTAAACCGCCATGCATTGTCATCTTTAATTCGAAGTCTGTATTTCCTTAGTAAGGAAGAAATACCCCACACAACAAAATATGAATCTCTAATTCGTAAGGTAGTACTGAAAAGCGACATTAATCTTGAAAAGTGGTTAAAATTTCAGAGTGAAAGGTCCACATATCTTAGTAAATATGCTGCGTCAGAATTGTTGACTTGTTTGGGAGAGTCTTTAGACTTTCAAGATGAAACACTTCTCCATGAGATATATTTTTCATTAATAGCAGACGAATTTACAAATGTTTCCAACCAAAGTGAACTGTCTTTAGTAGTTCGATATTTTGCACCGTCTCCATCGTTGAGTTGAAAAGCACTTCAGCTGAATCCATATTTACAGCAATTGATACTGAACTAAAGAAAAGAAAACTTTCTTACGACAGATTAGTATCTTGTTCTTTCAATGATGATGCTAATTTTAGTGGTTCTATCTCAAGAGTCCACTCTCGGTTGACAGAGAGGAATGGCCATAAGCTGCCATACATTCACTGTAGAGCACATGTTTTGTCAATTGCTGTCACCAACTCTAGGAATAAACACCCCATTACAAAACGCACATTACACGTTGTTAAAAACATTTACAAACTTTTTCATGGCTCTTCCAAACGATAAAATGTTTTGCATGAAATTTAGTGTGCTTTAGAGCAAACTGTTTTAAAAATCCCCGAAGCTGTTGACATCCAATGGCTAAGTACCTATCGCACAGTTCATGCTCGTATTTTCCTAACCTACAAGTCATTTAGAATGGCATGTGAACATATACACAAGGATGGCCCGGATTTAACAAGTCTAGCTGGAGGAATCTTGTTAGTAATGATAATTCCAATTTCGTTGTAGGTTTAGTAATTTTAGATGATACGTTAAATTCAGTCTCAAACTTGTGTAAAGTTTTGCAGAGACAATCACTTAAAATTTCGCAAATCCCTCTACTTGTTTCTGGGACTCTAGAACATTTAAGACACATCGACTGTCTTTCTGACTGCAATGGACGTAGTGCAGAAAATGAAACTCTTAATAAAATTAAAGGACGTAGTGCAGAAAATAAAATTCTTAATAAAATTAAAAAACTGCAGGAGGACGCAACAGAATTTAAAGGTGTGCTATTCACGAACGTAGAGGAGCAAGTTCAAGCTATGAAAAGCTCAAGGAAATTTGTATGATTGATGAAACTGAGCAACGGTTTGATGAGAAGGCAACAAAAGTGATGGAACTAAGTGCATATTTTGAAAGTTTTAAAAAATTTCTAGAGTTTAGTGATAATGATTGTAAAGAACTGTGCTTGATTTTGGGAATTACATACGTCAACGCTGTTATTGCAGACTTGGGTTGTTTTACGTACGTTGTTAGTAATAAATTAGATGATACGCCTTCTGATGTCGCTTCTTTCTTTCTGAGAGCCGACATCGGCTACGAAGCACTATGTATATTCGCTGAATGTGTACTGTGCATTCCCGTTTCGACTTGCAGTGTGGAAAGGTCATTTAGTACAATGAACAGGGAGATCACAAAATTATGGAATAGGGTGGGTCAGGGAACGCTCCAATGTTGTGTGAAGATTTCAACTGAAGGGGACGACGAGCCAACAGAAAGTTTTATTGATGACGTCATCAAGAGATATGCTGTAAAAAAGCCTCGACGTATTAGTTGGATGTAAAAGTGAGATTTTTGCATGCAATAAAATTATTTTATTATTTAATATAATTAACTTAGGCTTAGCCTAACAGCTTAGTACTGAACATACATATTATTTAATTATATATTAGCTATTCATGAAAAATTTTAAGTATTAATAGCGCTGCTACGTCTTTAGAACGCTATCACTTAAATTTTAAACCTATAACTTTGTCCTCTAACCCCTCGCCCCCCTCAAGCTATATTCCCCTCCAGGGCAAAGTGGCTGTATTCATCACTGCATATAGTCAGCATGGACTCAGGAGATAACGTTCTCCTGAAACACAACTAGCTCTTTATACCCATGATGTAATAAGTGCTATCGACAGGGAATGTCAAATTGATTCCATATTTTTAGATTTCCAGAAGGCTTTCGTCACCGTTCCTCACAGGTGTCTTCTAACCAAACTGCGTGCCTACATAGTATTGCCTCAATTGTGCGACTGGATTCGTGATTTCCGGTCAGAAAAATCACAGTTCATAGTAATAGACGGAAAGTCATCGAGTAAAACAGAAGTAATGTCCGGCGTTCCTAGGAAGTGTTATAGGCTCTCTATTGTTCCTGATCTATATTAACTACATAGGAGACAATAGATTGTTTGCAGAAAATGATATCATTTACCTTCTTGTGAAGTCATCAGATGATCATAACGACTTGCAAAATGATTTAGATAAGATATCTGTATGGTGCGAAAAGAGGCAATTGACCGAGAATAAAGAAAAATGTGAAGTTATTCTCATGAGAACTAAAAGAAATCAGCTAAATTTCGATTACACAATAAGTCACACAAATCTGAGGGCTGTAAGTTCAACTAAATACTTAGGGATTACAATTACAAATAAATTAAATTGGAACGATCACATAGATAATATTCTGGGTAGAGCAAACCAAAGACTGCGATTCATTGGCAGAACACTTAGAAAGTGCAACAGGTCTACCAAACAGACTGCTTACACTACGTTTGTCCGCCCTATTCTGGAGTATTGCTGTGTGGTGTGGGACCTGCATCAGATTGGATTGACGAATGACATCGGAAAAGTACACAGAAGGGCAGCTCGTTTTGTACTGTCGCGAAATGGGGGAGATAGTGACACAGACACCATATGTGAATTGGAGTGGCAATCATTAAAACAAAGGCGTATTTCGTTGCGACGGGATTTTCTCATGAAATTTCTATCACCAGTTTTCTCCTCCAAATTCGAAAACATTCTGTTGGGACGAACCTACATAGGGAGAAATGATCATCACGATAAAAGAAGAGAAATTAGGGCTCGCACAGAAAAATTTAAGTGCTCGTTTTTCACGCGTGGCGTTCAAGAGTGAAACGGTAGAGGGACAGCATGAAGGTGGTTCACTGAACACTGCCAGACACTTTATTGTGAATAGCAGAGTAATCACGTACATGTAGATGTTCGTACATTAACAGAGAACAATTTCACCACGCAAGATACTTTTTGCAACATATTTAAAGAGTTTATGATTTTTGGGTGAGTTCTGGGCCACCAATACACAATTATTATCGCGAAAATTGACGATCAAGATTCGTATGTCCTTTTTAGTTTGATTTAAAACTGCCACTGCAATATTTCACAAAGATGGCGGCCAACATACAGTCACTTATCAGTTCTGGTTCAGGCGCTGTTTCACTGTCAACAAATAATATATATATATATATATATATATATATATATATATATATATATATAATTATAATCTTTTCTGTACCTTAACTATATGCATTAACATTTAAAATCATTTCTCTGTGTTAATCACTCATTATTCAGCACTTTACCAATAATCCATGTGGTAGAACAAGGCGCTAATGGCTGTGCTCCATTGTAGCCGAACAGGAAACTTAACATTTATATAGTACGCGAATCATGTTAAAATAAAAGTTCAAACACACAGATTGATTTCAATGACACAGAAACTGTATTTTTCAAATATTACTTAGCAATATAATACTGTTTTTTACCGACCTCAGGGCTACAAGACATAAATCGTGTACGATCATTAGAACAGTTCGAACAATTACTCTAGATGTATCATATATAACAAAAGATAAAGATTTCCATTATCTTTTTCCATGAGTATTGTCTGAGATATAATTCTCACATAAAATTAAATTATATCACTGACAATAATTGATTATTATTATTTTAGTATCGAATCCTTTTTTAATAATATCACAAGTACGTTTGCACACACAATGCCATCACGAATATTGTTCTGAATAAAATATAGTTGTGGATATTACAGCATTGCGAACAGTTCCTGAAAATTCCATATCATTACTGCATATACTACTTGCGAAAAGGCTTCTAACAATGTAAAAAATGTAAAACAGAGAAAATGAGGTTCAAAGATTTTCTTCTTATATTCTACATGTAATAAGCTTACCTCGATTTTAAAATCCTCCATACTGTAACTCCCCATCCTCCAGGTTTCTCTTCTCTCCTCTTCACATCTGCCTGGCCTGTATTTGCAGGTAAGACACATATCTGTTAGCTTTCTTAACCCTGCTCTCGTCGATGGTGTAAAATGCTTTTGTTGTAAACACGCCAAGATCTATACCAACTCTGTTCTTCACTTCAATTCTGCCATTATTTCCGTTATTGTAACACAAAACTGCATCATAGACACTTATTTTGAATATTTCAAGTCCATAGAATGTCCTTTTTGAGCATATAATCAAAATTAAATTATTGAGGTTTTCATTTGCATTTTGTCTCTTTCCATGAAGACATTTCCTCAATAAAGCAAGGTTTGCAAGAAAGTTGAATTTGGGCTTAACAGCATTCATTCTTGTAATGAGTGTTTATGTGAATATGTCTCATTGCTGTTGTTGAACTTATAGCAGTCGTCTTTTGGAAACAGATTGAGCACTGGCATTTGATCAGTGGCTATCTTACATTCTTCATTTCGAGATGCTTTCTCTTTTTTTTTGGGGAACCGATTTCCGTTTCCTGAACACAGTTTTTCCACCACCCACTGTGCATAAATCTTGACTTCCGTGTAAAGGTTTGCAAATTAAACCTGTCATCTACTAATATGTGTTAGTATTGTCATAACATAAATAAACCACATATAAGAAAGTTTTCAGGCAAAGATATAGATGTCAGCCAAAGATATTGAAAGAAAATAGCCTTCACACTGACAAAAATTCTGTTGAAGCAAGCAGGTTCCCGGATCAAAATCTATTACATCCCTCCTTAAGGAACACAAACCACTATCACTGCATTCCTGTGATTATAAATCTAATGACATTTGGATTTTCAAAATATAAGTTGCTGACACCATTTAAAGTGAAGGATTTATTTTTTGTTCATTCACATAATATAACTGCAGTCAGTATAAAATAAACATTCAAGTGCAGTAGCTCCATTGCCACAGAAGAGATGGTGCACATGGTGTTGCAAAGTAATTTGTTAAATAATTTCATAATACTGTTGCAGATGAATTAGCACACACTGTAACGTTTTGAGCTGTAATATTGCAGCATCATCAGTGGTTTCATGATTTTCTTGTGTGTGTACTGATGTCTATTCTACACCTTCTCGTTTGTATACAAATGGCCCTGATGATATCATTCACAGTGGTAGGATTCCTGCAACATATTGGACTGTTTAACACTTGAAACATTTCTGAAGCCATTCGAAATAGATATGCAATGGTTTCGCCTCGTCTACCTAGTCAGTAGTTAAATATTCTTTACACATTATCAAGATTTTATTGAGACTGATATCAGCATGATAATGGGAACGCTTCAACTGCAACACAATATTAGGGAATAGGGCTATCACTCTCACCTTCATTAATTTTGATGGAGGTGGAATATCAAGTCCTGCATATGTTATCCAGTAATTGTATGCCTCCATCAATGTTCCTTCCAGCACAATCTATCTTTGTTAAATTAAATAATCCATCAGCATTGCAGAATGCCATTAACAGAATAGAGTGGTATGATTTATAATTTAAGTATATGCTTGTCATCTGGTGCACCAGTATGGTCTGGCAGATTCCATAAAGGGCAAAAATGTTCAGCCATCTTTTACTAGTCCTTTCTTTTGTGACAAACAAATACATTTCCAGTAGTCCCAGTATATTTTTGTGGTCTCCGCTGTGATGCATCTAACAATGGTCCCTCCTCATGTAAAGTATAATGAAAGTGAAACAAATGTACAGTTAGTATCCAAGTACTTGTAAGTGAAAAACTTCATTCCATGAATCACTTCATTTTGTTGCTTTTTTGGCTCTTAAGGGTGAAGTTTTTGTTTCAGTGCCTGAATGCAAAGACAAAGGACAGAATTTACGAACTGTCTTCGTTTGGAACATGGAACCTGCCACAAGTGGAGGTGGGACAAAAACAAGAAGTCACATTACTTACTGAAAGCAATTCAGTTTATATTACCTCTTATTAAATCCTTAACTTCTGCTACGAATGTAAATTTGCAGATATCCCTATGTCAAATGATATGTATTTGCCACTCTAAGCTGTGAATAAATCTCTTCTAAGCATCTCCCACATTTGCCACCATCATACTTGTCGACACCGCCACCTCCGCCAGAAACAGATTAACGCCCTTTCCAACGATTGTGAGTAATGAGCTGCATGAAGACAGTCCATCTGAATAATTCCAAATTTGCCATTCTGAGAGAAACCGCACGATACCAAACTATCCTCCACAATCAAAAAAATCTCTTAAACAATGTTGCGAAGCAGATGAAATTGGCAACTGTTTCATCGAGCTTATTAAAGACAAAAAGGTTAAAATTGACATCACCTTACAATAGTCTAAGTTCCAAAATCAGAGGAGAAAATATATGAAGACGTTTCTTCTTAGCCTCTCTTGTAAGGGTTATACGGTAACTGACTAACAAACAAAAATATTCAAATATAGGGTATTACAACTAATCAACAAAATCATGAACCAAGCATCCATTCCAACAGTGTCTGTCCCAGTAGCCGTTACACACTCATTGAGATCACAATCAATGTTGACTCAAATGAGATCAAGATGCTGAGAACAGTATCCAAGAGCATAGAGCTGCCAACCAATATTATTTGGTAGTTCAGAGCAACACCGAAAATGATATAAGTATGACTTTCAGTGAATGTTATTACTTACTAATCTGATTATTTTAATGTTTATTATTTTTATAATTTCCTGTATTTATTTGCGTGGGTATAAAAGAAACCAGCAGTTTCTTACTTCAGAGTAATTAAGATCCATTCCTCTGTGCTGACACATTCCTTCATGTTCATATTACATTGTCTAATGACAGAAGACATCAACTATATCAAATCACTGTAGCAATGCTTATCTCTTCGACAAAAACAATGAATTTCGAATCTGTATGTCGCAGCTCCTTAACTGCTACAAATAGTCTACAGTTTATGTTTCCCTTTCTGTACAGATGAATCCACCATCTTCTTTATGTTCGCTTTCTTTTGTAGTAATAATAGAGCACCACAACGTCCTGGCAACTTGAATCTGAAGTAGACATGCCTAGTGTAATAAAAAAATGCTCATGTGTGACAAACAACTCCCCCTCTCTTCCATGCTTGCATACGACAACTGCAGTTTCTCAGCTCTGAGTTGCGCCATGTGTGGAACTGCATTGCCCGCCAGTCGGAAACCAGATGCCGATGTAGACCACTGGCCACTGCGTTCCTTTTCAGTCGCTCTCTAAGCAGATGGCCTAAGACGAACTGTTTGGTCAACGTCCTCTTCTCGAAATTCTGAAATTGTATAGTGCTCCACATAGATGCTCGCCAGTTGTTTCTCCTCACAGCGTTCCACCACAGCACTTTCCAACCCTCAATTTTTCGAAATCTGACATCACATGAGAGAAAAATGAAGACAGTACAACCAAAGAAGCAGCACAAATTTGGCAACAAAAGTGGTAAAATAAAGTAAAAAAAAATGAAAGTGCTCTCCGAGCTCTCAATTGGATGTTGTAGCTTGTTGACACAAACTCCGCTGGAGTTTTCCACAGACTTGTGTAGAGTATGAGAAACAGAGATTTGGTCGTGAACTGCAGAGGAGTGTGTTGGAGTCGGAACTCGAGGTTGAATTTGAATAAGAGGAGGAGACAGAGGTCTGCCGCCAAGCCAAAGCCACGGTGCACCGGGCACTGCATTGTGTATGAATTTCTAGTATTGTCCCTGGAGCTGTGGTTCTGTGCCTTAGAGGTGTTGAACGGCAGAACTTTATTAGAGGTACTCACATGCCTATGCACCAGACAGAGATTTTGTATTAGTAAATGTTGAAACTGTGAATAGATAATTGAAAATCATAAAGATCCAGAAATATACTTGATACCATTTAGAAGCATCAATGGCAATTGTGTTGACACACAAATCTATTACGATGTCACTTTATTACAAGCATTGGCTGTAATCATAAGCATTTTACTCAGAAGACTCGGATACATTCTATTTACAAAGAACACAGGTGTGCTAAAAGCTATGTAAAAGACGCAATCATGGATGAGATACACCTGTGTGTGCAAGAAATTGCTCACTAAGGAACATAAACTTAGGATAACATCAACTGTAAAGACTTGGGTGCAATATCCTTTGATGCTAACACATTTCTTTTTAGGCAGTGTGGCAAAGGATGGCCTGCATTTAAATAGGTTAGACTCAAATAAACTTAAACTGCCTGTTGTTGTTGTGGACTTCAGTCCAGAGACTGGTTTGATGTAGCTCTCCATGCTACTCTACCCTGTGCAAGCTTCTTCATCTCCGAGTAACTACTACAAACTACATCCATCTGAATTTGTTTAGTGTATTCACGCTTTGGTCTCCGCTACGATTTTTACCCTCTGCAGTTCCCTCATTTCTCTTCTTCAGAAACGCTTTCCTTCCCATTGCCAGTCTACATTTTATACCCTCTCTACTTCGGCCATCATCAGTTATATTGCTCCCTAAATGGCAAAACTCATCTACTACTTTAAGTGTCTTATTTTCTAATCTAATTCCCTCACCATCGCCTGATTTAATTCTACTGCATTCCATTATCCTCGTTCTGCTTTTGTTGATGTTCGTCTTATATCCTCCTTTCAAGACACCATCCATTTTGTTCAACTGCTCTTCCAGGTCCTTTGCTGTCTCTGACAGAATTACAATGTCATCGATAAATGTCGCTGTATTTTAATTCCTACTCCAAATTTTGCTCTTGTTTCCTTTACAGATTGCTCAATATACAGATTGAATAACATCGGGGATAGGCTAAAACCCTGTCTCACTCTCTTCTCAACCACTGCTTCGCTTTTGTGCCCCTCGTCTCTTATAACTGCCATCTGGTTTCTGTACAAATTGTAAACAGCCTTTTGCTCTTTGTATTTTACCCCTGCCACTTTCAGAATTTTAAAGAGCATTCCAGTCAACATTGTCAAAAGCTTTCTCTAATTCTACAAATGATAGAAATGTAGGTTTGTCTTTCCTTAACCTATCTTCTAAGATAAGTGGTAGAATCCAAACTGATCTTCCCCGAGGTCAGCTTCTACCAGTTTTTACATTCGTCTGTAAGGAATTCGTGTTAGTATTTTGCAGCCATGACTTATTAAACAGATAGTTCGGTAATTTTCACACTTGTCAGTACCTACTTCCTTTGGAATTGGAATTATTACATTCTTCTTGAAATCTGACGGTATTTCGCTCACTGGATGGTAGAGCTCTGTCATGGCTGATTCTCCCACAGCCATCAGTAGTTTTAATGGGATGTTTTATACTCCCAGGGCCTTGTTTGGACTTTGGTCTTTCAGTGCTCTGTCAAATTCTTCAAGCAGTATCATATTTCCCATTTCATTTTCATCTATGTCCTTTTCCATTACCGTAATATCGCCCTCAATTACATCGGCCTAGTATAGACCCTCTATATACTTTTTCCAATTTTCTGCTTTCCCTTATTTGTTTAGAACTGGTTTTCCATCTGAGCTCTTGATATTCATACAAGTGGTTCTCTTCTCTCCAAGGGTCTATTTAATTCTCCTGTGGGTAGTATCTATCTTATCCCTAGTGACATATGCCTCTACATCATACTTAGCCAATTTGCACTTACTTTCGATTTCATTTTTGGGATGTTTATATTCCTTTACGCCTACTTCATATCCTACATTTTTACATTTTCTCCTTTCATCAATTAAATTCAGTATCTCTGCTGTTACACAAGGATTTCTACTAGCCCTCATCGTTTTTACCTACTTGATCCTCTGCTGTCTTCACTGAGTTGATACCATTTCCCATAAATTCTTCAAATGCTGCTGTAGAGAAATAACTAAAGTTCTCAGCCACACTTTTAGATGTCTCTTGGGAAAGGAATAGTCCCTGACACATTAGAATGCTGGCTTATTTGGTCAATTTGTAAAAAAGGGAGAAAAGACAGATTCTACAAACTATTGCATAATTTCATTACTCTCAGTTTTTTCCTAAAATTGTTGTCCAGCAAAATGGCTGAGCACCTTAGTGAATACAACATCCTCAGCAGTAGCCAGTTTGGGTTTCATAAAGGGGAGTCAACAGAGGAAGCAATACATGCATTTGTTGAGAATGTGTTGGAATCCATAAATGACAATATGTTGGCAGTAGAATATACTGCACTGTGTGCAAAGTTTTTGACAGTGTCAGTCGCCATATTTTCATGGATAAAGCCAAGAATTTAGGAATGAGTGGAATAGTAGGCCAACGACTTGAATCTTACCTGTGTACTAGAAAGCAGAAAGTAATCATGGGAAGATTGTACAGTGCCAACGTATCTTCAGCCAGGGGCTCCATTGGCATTACAGTGCATCAAGGCTCATTATTTGGCTCACTGCTTTTTTTAATGTATATAAACGATTTTCTTATACATGCAGAACACGAAAAGGTCACCATATTTGCCGGTGACACCACTGTATCAATTAATAATCCTTCATGAAATATATTCAGTGAGGTAAATAAGGCATTTGCAGATATAAGAAACTAGTCTGAAATTATTGGTCTTTCAGTCAATTAAAAAAAATAAAAATTATGTTCATTTCTTCTTTAATACTAATGTTGCAGACGAAAGAAATCCCAAAATGGGTAAATACGAGATCTTCAATGTTGAGTCCTCCAGGATTTTGTCTGCATATGGGCAGCAAACTGACGTGGCACCACCACATTCAAGATATGTGCAAAAGCACAGTAATATTTGACACAAGGATTGTATCTGACAGTAATGAAATGAGCAAAATAAATACAGCCTTCGTTGGCTATTTTCATACATTTATAGCCTATGGTATAACATTCTCAGGAAAACAGCCATTAGCAAAAAAGTTGTTCTATGCACAGAAATGAGCTATAAGAATTGTGTGTAGAGACTATCCCAGGCACTCATGTGGAAATCTGTGAATAAATCTTCAATTATTTACAACAATTGCACAATAAATTTTTTCCCTGATGTGCTTTGTTACTAAAAACAGCAGCTTACTCAAAACCACTTGTTCATACTGCAATTATGACAGCTGTAGGACTTTGTGTCCACTATGATATAAAAAAATGAGTATGATGCAAAATAGGGTTCTGGACAGTGGCACCAAGATTTTGAAAGCCTTCTCATCACAAACTAAAGATCTGGTTGGAAACATACCCAATTTTACAGACAAACTAAAGTAGTTACTTCTACATGGATATTATTATAGGACAGATAGATTCCTTAGTCACACTTCATAACGTCATTCTTGGTTTACGTATGACATAACTTACATTTATCTGTATCTGTATATTCCTAGCAAGAACGTAAGGCAGGTCGTATGTTAAAGTACCCTTAATTTTCTGTTACTCATAGATTGTTTATATCTTTCATCACATAAATTCAATGTAATTCTGTACTAAACAATAATTTGTAAAACTGTCCTGAGAACTATTCGTATTTGGTTCTATAGAACTAGAAATAAATGAATAAATAATAAAGACATACTTTGTGGGTTTTGAGATTAATGTTACTTGTGAACAGTTAAAACCATAGTTGGAGGAAAATAACAACAGATGCTGTATTATTCATCCTTGCAATGTTTTCAAGGTGTTGTTTCATGAAATCAAACGCGATATTAAATAGACACTGTAACATTTGCACTTTTCCAACAACAAGTGCGTCGTGCTTAGGCCGGTATTACACTATCAAATTTCTAAGTCAAAGATTTGATCAAAGATGTGATCCAATATTCCGTCCAATATATTTGACGAATATCTTTGACGTAGCGCTAGAGGGGGGTATTACACTGTCATCAAATTTTTCGTCAAAGTTCAAGATGGCTGACAACAACTTGTTACTAACCGCAGCAGTTCTACGTACTCCAATTGCATTGTGTGCACATGCGGAAAAGAAGTGGGGGAAAAAATGGAACCATACATACGAGGTTGACAGTCTTAAAAGTCCTGGGATTACAACTTGATAATAAATTCAATTGGGAGGAGCACACCACAGAACTGCAGAAAGGCCTTAACAAATCTGTATTTGCAATTCGAGTGTTAGCAGACATAGGCAACATAAAAATGAAAAAGCTTGCATACTTTCATTCCATAATGTCATATGGGATAATATTTTGGGGTAAATCTTGAAGTCAAACAAGTTTTCAAGGTCCAAAAGCGTGTAATACGTATTATTTGTGGAGTAAATTCACGGACCTCCTGCAGAAACCTCTTCAAAGAACTGGGTATACTAAATACTGCCTCTCAGTATATTTACTTCTTAATGAAATTTGTCGTAAATAATATATCTCTTTTTCCAACAAACAACTCAGTTCATACATACGGGTATACTAACTACTGCTTCTCAGTATATTTACTTCTTAATGAAATTTGTCGTAAATAATATATATCTTTTTCCAACAAACAACTCAGTTCATACATACAATACCAGGAACAAAAATGATCTGCACAAGGACTTAAAAGCACTTACTTTAGTTCAAAAAGGGGTCCACTACTCAGGAACACTCATCTTCAATAATTTGCCAGGAAACTTAAAAAATTTGGTTAGAAATAAAGATCAGTTTAAAAGGAGCCTGAAAGACTTACTACTGGCTAACTCCTACTCCATTGGCGAAATTTTTAATAGAAACAAATGATGTATTGTATTTATTCATACTATTAGTATTGTTATTTCAGCTTTAAAAAAATCGACATGTTCCACATCCACGAGGCTCTCCTCAGCACGGATCTATGGAACGAAAAAGTAATCTAATCTGGGTGAAGCCGTGGGTTTTACGACGACACGATAAAAGCATTCAACAAGACTTGTTACGTGAGCTTACAGTGGAAGACGTCAAGTTGTACATCAATTACTTAAGAATAGATGAGCATACATTTCTGTATGTGCTCAATGAAGTGTATCCTCATATCACAAAGCACAATATTCACTTAAGAACTGCTACATCTTCAGAAGACAGGCTCACTATAACACTCCGATTCCTTGCTACAGGAGAGGGTTATGTTAGGTTAGGTTAGGTTAGGTCAGGTTAGGTCTCCAATCTTCTTAATCTATTTTTGTATTCAGGGTGCCTCACGTTGTAAAGCGCCTCATCAGCTTCAGACATCTCTATTAATTTTGTAGTTGTCAGCACACACCAATTGTATTTACCGGCAATGGTTATAAAAACACTACAGACGACAGTACGCTGCAGCGATGCTAGCGCTCCATGTGGTGACATGTCACATTGCAGTGAACAGAAGACAAGCGGTTTCTTTGATCAAATATACAGCGAGGCCCTAGATTTGGTCAAATATTGGACGACATTTGACAAAGTCCCTATTACACTATCAAATATCTTTGACAAAGATATTGGACAAAGATATTGGACAAAGAAATTTGAGTGTAATACCGGCCTTAAGGCCTTTTGTAAAGCTGAGTCCATCTGATTTACTGATAATGCATACGCTGCTGTCTTATGATTATAATAGTACCGACAGCGTCAAAATATGAAGAATAATTTAATAGCGCGACACAATCGATATATTGAAAAATATGAAACTGACAATACCATCCGTATGCTTTAACACATAGCATTTCGAGTAATTACTTTAATACACTTGACATCCTGTAACCATTGTATTGATGATGCTAAAGAAACTGATCTGGCCGACTTTTGAAGATAAACATGAACTGTCCTGAGAGTCTACTAACAAAGTTTCAAGAAACGACAACTCTGACACCGCGTAATTCGTTTGTCGTCATCTTGCTCCATGATATCTACATCTAGAACCATACTCTGCAAACCACCGAGAAGCGCATGACAGAGGATACGTCGCATTGTTCCCGTTATTAGGGTCTATTCCCATTCCATTCGCATATAGAGCGAGGGAAGAATGAGTGTCTGAATGGGATGTAATATATTCGCAACACCACCATTAAAGGTGTGATTCTAGATGTAGATATCATGGAGCAAGATGACGACAAATGAATTACGCGGTATCAGAGTTGTCGATCAGCGATATTCCACTGCAACGATACTCATAGGTTCGTATGAGCAGTTGCCAGCGGGCTCGTGCGCATGCACAGAGCTGAATTCGCGTATGAGCAGTGCCTTCCTCCCGCTTCTGGCTACTTGGAGCGTGGCTGTTTGGTGTACGAGCAGTAGCAGCAAGTAGCCAGAAGCTACCCAGAAAAATTTTCCTGGCGCGCCCAAGCTGCCAGATTCGCGCACGCGCAGAGCAAGCTGAGTTATAATGGGGGATCCTTCCTCACGTGACCCGTGGCCGTGTCTTCGTTTACAGCTCCCACGTCAAATGAAAACAAAACAGATTTCTGTGGCCGGGAGCCATCAAGTGAATTAATTGAATTAATATACATTCTCATAACTATGAAAGAACATAATAAGTTAGTAGTTTCAATTTTCTGATTCTATATTATTTCCAGGTTATTAGTAATCGACCATTAATGTCTTAATGAAGCTATTTCTGTCTGTTTTGTAGAGAAATTTGCTTGAGTTAATTTTTTTTTTTCTGCTGACGCAGTTAGTTTATTTGAGACGAAACGAAGTGTTTCATTCCGCACTATTGGCTACTTTCAACCTCGTTCAATTTAAAGTGCAAATTTTCATTTTCTGGGACGAATGACGTTATACCATAATAAAGAACCAAATATGAGAATACAGTACTGGACCTTCAAGAAAATTTGTATCACGAGAACCACATGAAAAGCTGAATATCAGGAACTTCAGAGTCCATCTGGACATAGAAATGTGCAATTAGAGCGGAATGAAGCATTTAGTATGGTTTATGGAATTCCGATGCTGCTGGAGTAGTCTCTGATGTCCTGTTCCTTGTATGACACTAAGATTTCTTAATGCTATATACGTACGAAAATACGTAAACATTGACTTGAAGCTAAGTAGGCAAATTTGGTCAGTGGTTTTGAACTAAATATTTTGTTTCAAATATAATGACAGCTGTAGCAGAATTTTATAGATCTGCCTTCTGTGAAAGTGTTTTTCGATCACAAGGCACTTGTCTCGTACTTCCTCTGGGCCTGAAGTTATTTCTTAATTTGTGTTTACGTCTTAAATTTATAGAATGCCATTCTATGCTAAATTTTAGACTGGCAGCATACCATGTTTTATCGTTTTAACTCCCCACATGGCTTCATATTTATTCCTAGAGTAGAATATAAACTGTCAGTTGTACAGTTTCTTTGCCTCATAGACAACCATGTTAATTTTTTCACATTTTGAAATAGTCATGAAATTTATTGTCCTTTATTCCGGTGTAAGCTACACAAGAAACTCTCTTTTTTTGTTGCAAGTTATTTGTATTCCATCCTAGTAGCTTTTTGCAGTGATGTGTAGACGTAAACGTGTTGGAAATGCTACATAACAACATTGCAGAGCACGAATTTAAAAAAAAAAAAAATCTGTCACAAATTTTATGGTACTTCGAGCTGTGGAGTCTAATTTTGAAATGACTCAAAAGCCAAGAACTGCTTCCTTATTTGCATCCTTTATCTGTGTGGGATATGATAAAACAATTGCTCTAAGTACAACTCAGTATATCCTCTCAACAACATGCCGCACGGGCGGCACGGCTACACATGATCACGTGATGCCCCACCAGAAATACGACGAAAAGCGTATGAGCAGAGCAAGCACCAAGCACGGGCTGTCTGCGTCATCGTAGCTGCGCATGCGCGGTACAGCCTGTTGTCTGGCGCATTCTGGTAACTGCTCAAACGAACCTCAAAAGTCGGTAACTATCGATTTACAGTTACACATAAATCGAAACGTTGAGCTGTTTAAGTGTTTACATCTAGCGGCGTGCGGCGAATTCTATAAGTTAAGCGAAAGTAATCAGAGTGTTGTTGTTGTGGTCTTCAGTCCTGAGACTGCTTTGATGCAGCTCTCCATGCTACTCTATCCTGTGCAAGCTTCTTTATCTCCCAGTACCTACTGCAACCTACATCCTTCTGACATCGTGGCTGAAGAGCATACCCTCTCTCTGCCCCCTTCTCTCCCTCGAGTCCATTTGCATTTCCCTCCTCTGCCTCTTCTCATTCCCTCTTGCGTCTGCCCTGCCCCTTTCTCCCCTTAAGAATCCTCTCACTCCTTTGTTCCCTCCCCCCTTTTCGTTCGTTTTTTCCTCTCCTCCTTCCTTGTTTTTCCCCCCTCCACCAGGTCCACTCCCCCATCACCCTTTGGGTCGGGAGTGTCATCTTTGTGCCGCCATTTTCATGCAGTGTTTTACAGTGAGTGTTTTTACCATTTTTACAGTTAGTGTTCCGTGTGTGTCTTTTGGGAAGTGTTGCGAACGGCCATCATACTGTCGCTGGGTGTGATATTTATCTCTTGCGAACAGAAACCAGACTGTCGCCATGTTTTTTCATTGTGTGTCTGATTCCTGTGTCTTTTTATTAACATTGCAAACCCCTTTTGCTTTCTGTATTAACTTTCCTCATTTTTCCGCCATTTTATACTTTAAGTCACCGTTTTATCGCCTGTTTTTCTTGTTTCTTTTCTTCTCCCGTTTTTTTAAAAAAGTCTGTAGGCTGTAGTGTAGTACTAAGCTGCTGCCACCATGCCCCCCTTTGGGGGGGGGGGGGCGGGAATTGAAAATCAATAAACGGAAAAAAAACTGAAGAGCAGCGTACTATGCTGCTGACAGCCCACCTTTATACAAGTACAAGGTGTTTAAAATAACAATAAAGAAAAAAAAGAGTACCGATAAAGCGGCAGTTCGGCACTCCGAGAACACTGAAACGATATCGTTAAAACGTCGATACACCTTCGACCATAAATAGTATCTATGGTCGAAGCGATACACCCAGCAGTAGGCGTTTGTTTTTCAGCGATTATCATGGAAATGGATCAACATATCCTACATATCACAAAAGTTAAATGTTGTTATGGAACGTAATACTATTTACTGTCTGTTCAATATTGCATAGTAACAGTGAATATGCACAACAATCATTTTGAAAAAAAAAATATGATTTTAGACAGATTTTAACAGTGCACCACCACTATAGCAAATACTCAAAAATTCACTGACAGCAGCTGGTTGGTATCCCCAAGGCCCAAAAAACGAGTTTATACTGTGTTTGCTGTTGATGATGATGATGATGATGATGATGTTTACAAGGTTAAGAAAGTTAGAAATTAGGAATCGATTTTTTTAATAGTTGCACTTCGGTAGCGTTTCAAAACAATTCGAGCTGGATATGGTGAGTACATGATAATAACTGGGGAATGAGTTGTGTGCAATCTTCATCGTCGGACAGTGCATATTTCTTCACGATTATGTGAAATGGTCATCTGCACAAGTGTCATGACACGCCGTCCAGCCCCGCTTTCGGTTAGAGAGTAAACCGACAATTTTAACTCTGCGGCTACTTGAGAATAATTTATGAATGCCGTGATTCACAAAATTGAAAATGACTGTTTACAGCTATTATGTATATTTGTGCCTCCATTATGTTAAGAATAATTTAGATTCCTTAAGTAAGACGCATGATTATAGGAACACAACACCCGCACCAAGCTGTCGACTGTCCAAGACGGCTTTCTGAATCTATAGCTCAAAGTGCAGGTCTTGCCACAGGATAGATTCAAGGAAAAAAAAAAAAAAATAAATAAGCAGAACGACGTCCGCAGTATTACACTTGAGTGTGGAAAGTAAATGGATTTACCGAACTTCCACCAAAACTAATAAATCTGTAATCTAGTTCGTAAAATTTTGATGGTGGATGAAATGTATTTATTGTAAAATGCTTAAACTGTTTATATTTTTTGTAATAATACTGTACATACCGATAATTGTGATGCATCAGTTTTCTTATTTTTGAAGCTGTCTAACCAGCCACAGCTTTTGGATGACACAGACTTGTAATAAGCGGTACTAACTAATAACGAGTGTCATGTGACATTTAAATAATTATTTAATGTGGTTCACATGACAACAGCGTTTTAATTCTATTATATGCTTGTCAGCATTGGAAGACTACATGTTGTGTCATCAACACCTAACAGACCTGTGATTACCATCTGACCAAGTTGAAACTGATAGAAATTTTGCGCGGATGTTCCCTATATACTGTACTAAGCTGTGCAAACTTTTATCTCAATATAGAAAACAAACCAGTTTGACGACACTTTCAATGGAGGGCTAAAAGTTTTCATCCAAGCTCCACTCTAATTTTGGCAAAGCTTATGATTACTTAAAATTGGAACTAGACAGCCCTTTAAAATTTGGCACTGTACTATTCATCATTTCAAAATTGGATAAAAATCGACCGTGACAATTTTTCAACAATTTTGTGCCCGCAGTTATTTTTAGGCAAAGCTTAGTAGACCCACAGCAGTAAACGTCATTTGTTTCTTACACAAAATTTATAAGGAACAGATACGTTTTTAGCAGAAAAAGTTTTGATTTTTCTGGAGACTGAATAATTTTAAAACAATGGGGCTGAAAATCCTACTGTTAAACATTCATAAACTGTTGTCATATGTAATTGGGAAATTAACTGTTAATAATTAGTGAGTGAATATTAATACATACTGTAACTAAACTATATCTCAGTATTCAGAAATTTCAAATATACAGCTGTACAAATTATCTGTTAGCAATCGCAGTCGAAGGGTGATAATCGTGATGTACGGTATGTCAAGTTTTGTTGAAATTTGTGCCTCAGATTTTCTTGAGCTTCCACTGTCACCCTTGGAGACTGTTACCCTCACAGGTGTTTTTCCCCAGATAGTAATTCATGCAGGTACATGTATTGGTTGAAATTGCTCCAAATATTCTAGTGCTTAATTCAATCTGTGATCCACTCACATCTCCAGTTACTCCACAATTAAGCTCCCCCCCCCCGCCCCCCCCCCCCCCCCCCCCCCCCCCCCACTCACCCACTCCTTTGAGTTGTTTCCTAATACCTTAGGAATCAGAGCACACCGATCGGCATAGCACCCACCAAAACAGTGGTTTCAATACCAATATAATTGAATAATATTATTATTTTTCTTTTGTAGACTTATAATTTCCTGCTCCTCCCCACCCCCATCCCACCCCGAACCGTGCTATGTGTGTCATACCATAACACTATGTATTTCCAGGTAATAAGTCATATGTGCAATAAACCTCCCTCCCTCTTAATTTCGTTTCTTTATCAGTCATTCTTCTCAAAACTTGTTAAATAATTCTCTTTTGAATTCCCTGTTTCATTACAAATTCTGTATTTTCTTAACATCCTTGTCTTGCATCCTTTTTCTCTCTCCGGTAACATAAAAGGAAACAACATAGTTCTGTTTTACATACATTTCTGTGTTTTTAAATCTTCTGTTTTGCACTTTCTATTTGTTCCTTGTTCCTCCCCTACATCCATCCGTTCCCTTGCTCCTGTGCACACACAGACACAAACTCACTCACTTCCTCACATGCATGATAGAATATAAATCTCAGAATATAAAGCTTCCTTAATGCAAATTTTAGTTAATAGCACCCAGTTTGTGATACCTGAAATGCAGTATCAGTGATATAGAAAAGAGGAAAGTGACATAATATTTATTGATTTCACCAGACATTTGAGATGGTGGTAATAACATTTGCTTGCATCAAGCTTACATGCCTTGGTCATTTCATTAATTCTGACTTGGTAAAGAGTATCAGTAGGTATTGATCATCTTTCCAAAAAACCACATAATCTTATGTCGTTTTGTCTTTGTGATGCTCATTTTAATTAAAAGTTCAATTTCATAAAATATTATTTGCGTCATTAAACTTCAAATGGCCAACACCCAAGTGGAATCTGTACACAACCAACAACAACACATGAATTATGCTGTTTCTGGTGCTAGACAAATTTTTATCAGCAATTTATGTGCAATTGTGCCTTCTTGGGAGCACATCTCAGTGCATATCTAAAAGGCTGTACTGTTGCTGAGGCTGCGTTATTAGTTCATCCTCCTCCAGACACACCTCTCTCTGTTTTGATAGGCACATCATTGACTACCATTGGATCTGTATGTGACATGATTGGCAATCCCTGGCCTTCTTCACTAAAACATTGTCACCATTGCAAACAGATTGGTCAGTGTGTCACAGCAAGCTACAAAAGCCCTGTGGCTCACATCAAAAAGTACTGGTACATGCATGGAGGTAGGTATTTCATGATTAATACTGACCATAAACTATTCGTATTCACCTTCCATTAGAGGCCAGATGAGACATCACCACAACATTTGCGGGCTGGGCTCTTCATCACACAGTTCACTTCAGATATTCAAAATGATGGTGAACAGAATGGATCAACAAATGATCTGTCTCATATTAATGCCATTGTGAAGGCACTTGACTTCTTAGCATTTAGATGTCACTCAGGAAGGAGACCACTAACCGAAGGTGTTCCTCACAGCATTGTAATGTTTACAGCTCCCATATGTTCAAACACCAGTCTCAAAGGTAGTGCAGTACCGCAATGTATCCACATCACAAGCACAATTGTTTGTTACAGCAGATTTCCCCCCACCAGGCAATTTCCTTTCAGTATGGCTTCTCTCCAGAATTTAGGGTTACTGTACAACTAATGGAAATGGCAATTATTTGGCCAAATATTAAGACGGATTTCAAGGCATTTGTCTGCCAGTGCAGTGCTTGCCATCACAAAAGAACAATATGGCACATTACAGTCATGCTAAGTACTTTCACCTCGCATACTTAAGCATTTGAGTATGTCCGTATCAACATCACTGGACCTTAACTGTCATAAAAAAGATACCAGTATACTAGTGACAATGCCTCATTTGCCATCCCTTTTGCACTTTATCAGACTAGTGGAAGAAGCTGATCTTAATTCCGCATAAGTCTAAGGTATGTAGTAAATGGAATTTTCCAGTATACAGACAGCTGGTTAAGGATCTGTTTTAAGTAAATGCTTTGTTCGTTGTATTATGTAAACACAGCAGCTGAGTTGTATAAGAGCAGCAGTGCCTTTTTTGAAAGTAACTGGTTTTTCTTGTAATGAAGTTGAATAGTAGTAGTATTTGTTGCAGGCCTCCATGCTACTCTATCCTGTGCAAGCTTCTTTATCTCCAAGTGACTACTGCAAACGACATCCTTCTGAATCCGTTTAGTATATTCATGCCTCGGTCTCCCTCTATGATTTTTACCCTCTGCACTTCCCTCAAGTGCTAAACTGATGATCCCTTGATGCCTCAGAATGTGTCCTACCAACCAATCCCTTCTTCTAGTCGAGTTGTGCCACAAATTCCTCTTCTTCCCAGTTCTATTCAGTACCTCCTCATTAGCTATGTGATCTACCCATCTAATCTTCAGCATTCATCTGTAGCACCACATTTCAAAAGGTTCTATTCTCTTCTTGTCTAAATTATTTATCGTCCATGTTTCACTTCCACACATGGCTACACTCAATACAAACACTTTATGAAGAGACTTCCTGACACTTAAATCTCTACTCAGTGTTAACAAATTTCTCTTCTTCAGAAACGCTTTCCTTGCCATTGCCAGTATACATTTTATGTCCCCTCTGCTTTGAACACCATCAGTTATTTTGCTCCCCAAATACCAAAACTCCTTTACTACTTTAAGTGTCTCACTTCCTAATATAATTCCCTCATTATCACTTGATTTAATTCAACTACATCCCATTATCCTCGTTTTGCTTTTGTTGATGTTCATCTTATATCCTTCTTTCAAGACACTGTCCATTCCATTCGACTGTCAACAATGTTACAAGGCCAGATCAGTTAGTCATCCCCTGCAGCTACTGAAAAGGCTGCTGCCCCTCTTCAGGAACCACATGTTTGTCTGGCCTCTCAACAGGTACCACTCCATTGTGGTTGTACCTATGGTACAGTTATCTGTATCGCTGAGGCATGCAAGCCTCCCCACCAATGCAAGGTCCATGGTTCATGGGAGAAGGGTAATGAAGTTATGTAAAATAATCTGGAAGTAATTACTGCAAATACCAGTTTCAGAAGATTATGATTAGTGAGAGGTTGTAAGTACACTTTACAGAAGTAGACAGCAGTAGCTTCTTCTGCCTCTTAATGGTGCAACTTGACTCGTTCCATATCCTGGAAGACTCTCCTTCATGGCGAAATTTATGGAACACGATGTGAGCATGAATGAGTGGGAGAGAATGTGAGTGAGTGACTATCGTTTCTGCTGACTTTTGGTCTTCCCTCTGCTTTTGCTAAATTTTCTGGCGTGTTCTCTCCTTACAGGAATCCACAGGGGAGAAAGAGGCAGTCACACTGAGCAGCGTAATAGACAACAAAGAAGAACCACTAAGTGATAGTAATCAAAGTACTCATTGTAGCTTTTTCTTTTTGTACAACAATTATGACAAATGAAAAAAAAAAATCCACTTCAATAAAAACTGGTATCTGTATGTAGAGCTTATGCGTAAGAAAGAAAATAATCAAATTGATAAGTTGTGAGCCACTTTATTCACATGGAACAGCCACACAAGAATGACAGGCCAATTCTTAGTAGCTCTGTTATTTATGCGAAGAATTTGGTAGAAGTACTAGTTGGTGAAATATGACTACACACAGGAATGCTATGTACATAAGCTTCTGTGAGGTGAGTTTGCGGGTTGATCTGATGCTAAGTAGAAAGACAGAAGTATCAGCGATTCAGTTTAATTGATTTTATCCACATGTTTTGTTCAGTAAATCCCATTAAGGAGATTCTTCAGAGATGTTGCACAAGTCGTGTTAACACAATATAGGCAGAAGCAGACGCTTATGTAAAGTGTAGTAACGACAAATCTACTAATTGATAATTATGGGAATTGTGTCCAGATAAGTTTGTGATAGTGTGTGCGTACACGTGCATGCGCACACAGGGAGAGCCACCTTTTGCAGTGCAGATGTGGAGGACGATAATCAGTGCAGTTCTGATAGGTAGTGACAGGGCTGTGGAGCCATGCTGATTCCAGTGCTGTGCCATCTCTGCTAGGTTTCTCAGTTGAGGATCCATGTTACAAACAGCCTGATCGAAGTGGTCACACAGATTCTCGACTATGTTCAAAACCGGAGTTTGGTGGTCTTCAAACCTTGCACGTACACTGCGATCTATGTGACACATTACATTGTCCAGCTGGTAGATGGCATCTTGCTGAGGGGAAGGGGGGGGAGGGGAACTCCATGTAGAGGTGCACAAGGATAGGTGCATACTTGTGTTGATCCATTGTGCCTTACATAATGATGAGATCACCCAGGGTATGCTGTGAAAACGTTTCGCAGACCATAATTCTCCCTCCTCTGGCCTGAGACTTGACAACGAATGTTGCAGGGCCATACATGCCAATGAGCATCAGTCCATTGGACCATGAAATATGATTCATCTGAAAAGGCCACATGCTGCCACTCAGTGGATGTCGAGTTGCTGTACTGGAATGTAAATTTCAGCCTTTGTTGGCAATGAACAGCAGTCAGCATGGACGCATGACCCAGGTATCTGCTGCAGAGGTCCATACACAGCAATGTTCGCTGAACGGTTGTTGAGCACGCACTGTAGTTAGCCCCTTGGTTAGTCTGGGTGGACAGTCACTCATCAGTTCCACATCTACGAGGGCTATCCACAAAGTACATTACGTTTTGGAATTAAAAATAAATAAAGTATTGGGAATTTTTTTTATTATACAAGGTGTTACAAAAAGGTACGGCCAAACTTTCAGGAAACATTTCTCACACACAAATAAAGAAAAGATGTTATGTGGACATGTGTCCGGAAACGCTTAATTTCCATGTTAGAGCTCATTTTAGTTTGTTCTTCCACCTACGCTCAATGGAGCACATTATCATGATTTCATACAGGATACTCTACCTGTGCTGCTAGAACATGTGCCTTTACAAGTACGACACAACATGTGGTTAATGAGCGATGGAGCTCCTGCACATTTCAGTCGAAGTGTTCGTACGCTTCTCAACAACAGATTCGGTGACCGATGGATTGGTAGAGGTGGACCAATTCCGTGGTCTCCACGCTCTCCTGACCTCAACCCTCTTGACTTTCATTTATGGGGGCATTTGAAAGCTCTTGTCTACGCAACCCCGGTACCAAATGTAGAGACTCTTCATGCTCGTATTGTGGATGGCTGTGATATAATACGCCATTCTCCAGGGCTGCATCAGCGCATCAGGGATTCCATGCGACAGAGGGTGGATGCATGTATCCTCGCTAATGGAGGACATTTTGAACATTTCCTGTAACAAAGTGTTTGAAGTCACACTGGTACATTCTGTTGCTGTGTGTTTCCATTCCATGATTAATGTGATTTGAAGAGAAGTAATAAAATGAGCTCTGACATGGAAAGTAAGCGTTTTCGGACACATTTCCACATAACATATTTTCTTTCTTTGTGTGTGAGGAATGTTTGTGAAAGTTTGGCCGTACCTTTTTGTAACACCCTGTATACAGATGAAAGCCACACATAAATACTACTTTTCTACATAGTTGCCATTGAAATTAAGGCACTTATCGTAGCAATGGATGAGCTTGGAAATTCCTTCGTTGTAAAATTCGGCTGCCTGCGCCTTCAACCACGTGGTTACCTCTTCTTGAAGCTGTGCGTCGTCATCAAAACACTGCATAGCCAACCACTTCTTCATTGCTGGGAATAAGTGGAAGTCGCTCGGTGCCAGGCCGGGACTGTACGGCGGATGGGGAAACAACTCCCACTTAAAAGATTCGAGGATTTCATGAGTGGCATTTGCCGTGTGGGCCCGGGCGTTGTCGTGAATCAGCAAGATCTTTGAGCCCAACTTTTCCCTGCGCTTGTTTTGTATTGCTCTTCTGAGGTTGTGCAGAGTTTGGCAATACCTTTGAGAGTTTATTGTAGTGCCTCTTTCCAGGAAATCCACAAAAATCACACCTTTTCTGTCCCAAAAGACAGTCGCCATCACCTTCCTTGCCGACATTGTCTGCATGCATTTCTTGGGTTTTTGGGGGGAATTTGTGTGCCCCCACTGCATTGACTGCAATTTTGTCTCACAGTTCACATGCGTAACCCATGTTTCGTCACCAGTAATGATGCGATCGAGTAATGAGTTGCCATCTTTCTTGTAAGCGTCCAAAAACGTTAATGCTGCAGCCATTCGCTGATTTTTGTGAATCTCTGTCAAGATTTTTGGTATCCATCTTGCACAAAACTTGTGGTAATGAAGCTTTTTGGTAATGATTTCGTGCAACAAACTTCGTGAAATTTGTGCAAAACTCATAGAGAGTTCCGTTATTGTGAAGTTACGGTTTTCACGGACCACGGCATCGACTTTTTCAAGTTCGGCAGTCACTATGCTGGGTCTTCCACTTCGCTCTTCGTCATGAACGTTAGTTCGGCCATTTTTAAATTTTATGACCCATTGACGCACTCCACCTTTAGTGATTATGTTGCCCCCATACACTTCACAAAGCTGCTGATAGATTTTATCGGTGTACAGTTTTTTGCAGTCAGAAACCTTATTACAGCACGCACTTCACACTTCGCGGCATTTTCAATTAACGCTGATATTTCAAACTGTCACAGTAACTCAACGGAGGACAGCACGAACCTCTCACTAGCACGGCAGGATGCCGACTGAGCAGCAGAATGCCATGACACCAAGATGGCCGTGCTAGCCCCGCCCGTAATGGACACAAACGAAAACTAATGTACTTTGTGGATAGCCCTCGTATTTGCTAATACACATCTCTGCAGGCATTGTTGGCCCTTGTCATCTGTCATCTGTGGTCTGTGGTGCACTACAGTTGTCTTGGCACCGGCATCGGATAGCGCCATTTTGCCATGCACGGTATTCTTTAACCATGGCAGCATGCGAACAGTTTACAGATTTATCCATTTTGTAAATCTTTCACCCTTGTCGTGAAAGCCAATGATCACGCCTTTTAGGACATCACATAAACTACTCCGTTTCCGCATTGTGACAACTATTACACTAGAATGAGATTTTCACTCTGCAGCAGAGTGTGCGCTGATATGAAACTTCCTGGCAGATTAAAACTGTGTGCCCGACCGAGACTCGAACTCGGGACCGAGTTCGAGTCTCGGTCGGGCACACAGTTTTAATCTGCCAGGAAGTTTCAACTATTACACTGTTTTCTGCATCCCTCTCACCATTTGTCATCCCCCGTCTGACATGCACTATACACCCTCCCCTGCTAGTGCTGGCATCAGTGAGTGGTTACTGCACATTGACTTTGAACATAGCGATGATCACATTAATGTGACTGTACCGCGTATTTCTGAATGAGAAAATTAGTATCGTCATTGGATTCAGACAAAGATACCAAGATGAATGCGCCAGATTTCGCCATCTAGAATTGTACGGTTTCGAGGCCACATGGTGAGTGACGGAGATGCCCTATTAGCTGGTGAGATACCCTTGTGGTGTAGGGTGGGAGGAAAATGAGCTTGCATCCCTTGGCCAGTTGTGTTTATGTATCTGGAGCTTTCTGATTGCCAGCATTACTATTAACATGACAAGCTTGTTCCAAGTTATTCTCTCAGTTTGTAATTCTGATTTTATTCATATAGTATTGATGGTTTTTTTTGACACACACACACACACACACACACACACACACACACACACACACACACACACACACACACACACACACACACACACAGAGAGAGAGAGAGAGAGAGAGAGAGAGAGAGAGAGAGAGAAGAGATGGCTTCGGATGGTGGAACTGAACTAACAACGTCACTCACGGTCTGTCACCCAGATGTTGTTCATGAGCACTTCTACCTTATTTAAGATCTACAGTTGCCTTCTTGTGTGTTCTTGATGCAATGGACCTGCTAAACAGTGCCACGACTTGTAGCTTTTGACCGATTTCACTTTTGCCAGCAGTCTCAAAAATTTTAGAAAAAGTAATGTACAGGCAACTTCTCAACCATCTGACCACAAATAACATAATATCAAGAACACAGTTTGGATTTCTGAAGGGTTCTGATATCGAAAAGGCTATTTACACCTACAGTGAAAATGTACTTAATTCATTAAATAACAAGTTACAAGCAGCAGGTATTTTCTGTGATTTGTCAAAGGCATTCAATTGTGTAAACCACAACATCCTTTTAAATAAATTAGAATTCTATGGCGTCATGGGCAGTGCTGCAAAATGGTTCAAGTCATACCTCACTAACAGGAAACAAAAGGTGTCAGTGCAAGGGACTAGTGAATTAAGTCATCAGTCATCATCAGAATGGGAAGAAATTACATGTGGTGTCCCACAAGGATCCATCTTAGGGCCATTGCTTTTTCTTGTGTACATTAATGATCTCTCATGAGTTACACTGCCAGAATCAGAGTTCGTTTTGTTTGCAGATGAGACAAGTATCGCAATAAATAGTTTGTCGAGTGTAGTTCTAGAAAGATCTGCTAATGATATTTTCATGGATATTAATAAATGGTTTAAAGCCAACTCACTGACATTAAACTTCGAAAAGACTCACTATATGCAATTCAGAACTTGTAAGAGGTTTCCACCCAGCATATGCATAAAGTACGAAGAAGAGCAGATAGAAGAGGTTGACAGTCTTAAATTCCTGGGATTACAACTTGATAATAAATTCAGTTGGGAGGAGCACACCACAGAACTGCAGAAACGCCAAGTCTGTATTTGCAATTTGAGTGTTAGCAGACATAGGCGACATAAAAGTGAAAAAGCTTGCATACTTTGCCTACTTTCATTCCATAATGTCATGTGGTATAATATTTTGGGGTAACTCTTCAAGTCAAACAAAAGTTTTCAGAGTCCAAAAGTGTGTAATATGTATTATTTGTGGAGTAAATTCACGGACATCTTGTAGAAACCTCTTCAAAGAACTGGGTATACTGGCTACTGCCTCTCAGTATATTTACTCCTTAATGAAATTTGTCCTAAATAATATATCTCTTTTTCCAACAAACAGCTCAGTTCATACATACAATACCAGGGACAAAAATGATCTGCACAAGGACTTAAAAGCACTTACTTTAGTTCAAAAAGGGGTCCACTACTCAGGAACACTCATCTTCAATAATTTGCCAGCAAACATAAAAAATTTAGTTACAAATAAAGATCAGTTTAAAAGGAGCCTGAAAGACTTACTAGTGGCCAACTCCTTCTACTCCATTGACGAATTTTTTAATAGAAGCACATGATGTATTGTATGTATTCATACTATTGGTATTGTTATTTCAGCTTTTTTTTTAAAAAAAAAGAAGTTACATGTTCCACATCCACGAGGATCTCCTCAACACGGATCTATGGAACGAAAAACTAATCTAATCTAATCTAAAACTTCTTCGCCGTCTGAAGAGTGTCGAGGACTGTAAGAGAGCTCACATCTACACCAACTTGCTACAGAATGACATAACTGTCTTTTTAGGAAACTCTTCTGTATTTGGCTGTTCTCGTATTTGACTTTAACAAAGTTAGGTGACAACTCTCTCATTACTCAAAACAACATATTTGAAGTGAATCTCAGAAAAGAACTTAAGAGAACGACATTTCTCCTCAGCTTCTTTTAGCTGTTTTGTGGTGTTGTCCTTGTAGGCAGCTCCTCTTGTTCTCCGCATAAGCGACCCTTTCACAGTTGGTTGAGGTGTTCAGTTGATGATGTGCCTCGGTGATGTTTTGGGCTCACGCGTCTTGTTCCGGTTCTGAACATTGACAAACCCTTCATGTGCACAGTAAAAATTCTCTACATGCTAACTATCTAAACAAGGTTTTTTTATATATATGTGAACATCTTTCATGTGATTATGAGGAATAGGTGGAACAACCTGTTACACTACATACATTCAATCTTTCTGTTAATTATATTTCAACAAGGACAATCCATTATATTATTCACACAGCCACATGGCTTCCTTTATCCTATTACTTAAGCAGTAACATTCAATATTAATTTATCTCATCTTCACGCTTTATTATTGACCATGGTATCTTTTCCATTCTTGTACTTAGGATCCGTCTGTTCTTGTGTTGCTGTTAAGAATGGTTGCAGCACAGTTCTAATATCTACCTAATAATTTTGGAGATTTCAGTAGTATTAATAACAAGAATATTATCTTAAAAAAGTATATAATACATAAACTCATTTACAAGACAATTTTGTTTCAGAATTGTGATCAGCAAGAATGACAAAACGTTAATTAAAAATCTGTTTTGCTGTACAAGCTTTAGTTGTTTGTCTCTGTGATTTAGAGTGCAGCACATATCTAAGGCAGTGTGAGTATCATATGTCAGTAAAAAGATGTAGGGATCAATCCTCTGGAATGATACACATAACTACATATCTTGTGTCACCTGTCCTTCATTGCCGTATCAAGTACTTTAACCATTTTCTTTCTCTCTTGTTGCCCATCTGTGTCTTCTATTACAGTTCCTATCTCCCCTTTGTCATGCACACATTACCACCCATTACTAGCATGATTGTGCTGGACTTTGTTGCATGCTGTCGCTTGAGTCACAAACCATTTTGACAGCAGTGCTCATTATCCACCAAGTTACCGAACAGCAGGATTTCAGTTTAACTTGATTTGATCCGCTCGACTCCTCTCCCACCAATTGTTCCTATCATTGTGTGACATGATCTCGGCAGACCAATATTACCTACAACTTTTAGATGTAAATGATCTTCTGTTGCCTTCTGGAGAAGAATTCACAGTTTGCCCCCCCCCCCCCCCCCCACACACACACCCTTCCCAACAAATGTAACTTGTCATTATCCCCCTTTTAACATCCCACTGATTATGATAGTAACCTATATGAAATATTTGTATATAAAAATAACAATATTGTTGTTGTTGTGGTCTTCAGCCCTGAGACTGGTTTGATGCAGCTCTCCATGCTACTCTATCCTGTGCAAGCTTCTTCATCTCCCAGTACCTACTGCAACCTACATCCTTCTGAATCTGCTTAGTGTATTCATGTCTTGGTCTCCCTCTACGATTTTTACCCTCCACGCTGCCCTCCAATACTAAATTGGTGATCCCTTGATGCCTCAGAACATGTCCTACCAACCGATCCCTTCTTCTGGCCAAGTTGTGCCACAAACTTCTCCCCAATCCTATTCAATACTTCCTCATTAGTTATGTGATCTACCCATCTAATCTTCAGCATTCTTCTGTAGCACCACATTTCGAAAGCTTCTATTCTCTTCTTGTCCAAACTATTTATCGTCCATGTTTCACTTGCATACATGGCTACACTCCATACAAATACTTTCAGAAATGACTTCCTGACACTTAAATCGATACTCGATGTTAACAAATTTCTCTTCTTCAGAAACGCTTTCCTTGCCATTGCCAGTCTACATTTTATATCCTCTATACGTCGACCATCATCAGTTATTTTGCTCCCCAAATAGCAAAACTCCTTTACTACTTGAAGTGTCCCATTTCCTAATCTAATTCCCTCAGCATCACCCGACTTAACCCGACTACATTCCATTATCCTCGTTTTGCTTTTGTTGATGTTCATCTTATATTCTCCTTTCAAGACACTGTCCATTCCATTCAACTGCTCTTCCAAGTCCTTTGCTGTCTCTGACAGAATTACAATGTCATCAGATTGAATAACATCGGGGAGAGGCTACAACCCTGTCTTACTCCCTTCCCAAGCACTGCTTCCCTTTCATGCCCCTCTACTCTTATAACTACCATCTGGTTTCTGTACAAATTGTAAATAGCCTTTCGCTCCCTGTATTTTACCCCTGTCACCTTTAGAATTTGAAAGAGAGTATTCCAGTCAACATTATCAAAAGCTTTCTGTAAGTCTACAAATGCTATAAATGTAGGTTTGCCTTTCCTTATTCTTTCTTCTAAGATAAGTCGTAAGATCAGTATTGCCTCACGTATTCCAGTATTTCTATGGAATCCAAACTGATCTTCCCCGAGGTCGGGTTCTACTAGTTTCTCCATTCGTCTGTAAAGAATTCGTGTTAGTATTTTGCAGCTGTGGCCTATTAAACTGATTGTTCGATCATTTTCACATCTGTCAACACCTGCTTTCTTTGGGATTGGAATTATTATATTCTTCTTGAAGTCTGAAGGTATTTCGCCTGTATCATACATCTTGCTCAGATGGTAGAGTTTTGTCAGGACTGGCTCTCCCAAGGCCGTCAGTAGTTCCAATGGAATGTTGTCTACTCCAGGGGCCTTGTTTCGACTCAGGTCTTTCAGTGCTCTGTCAAACTCTTCACGCAGTATCGTATCTCCCATTTCATCTTCATCTACATCCTCTTCCATTTCCATAATGTTGTCCTCAAGTACATCGCCCTTGTATAGACCCTCTATATACTCCTTCCACCTTTCTGCTTTCCCTTCTTTGCTTAGAACTGGGTTTCCATCTGAGCTCTTTATGTTCATACAAATGGTTCTCATATCTCCAAAGGTCTCTTTAATTTTCCTGTAGGCAGTATCTATCATACCCCTTGTGAGATAAGCCTCTACATCCTTACATTTGTCCTCTAGCCATCCCTGCTTAGCCATTTTGCACTTCCTGTCGATCTCATTTTTGAGACGTTTGTATTCCTTTTTGCCTGCTTCATTTACTGCATTTTTATATTTTCTCCTTTCATCAATTAAATTCAATATTTCTTCTGTTACCCAAGGATTTCTACTAGCCCTCGTCTTTTTACCTACTTGATCCTCTGCTGCCTTCACTACTTCATCCCTCAAAGCTACCCATTCTTCTTCTACTGTATTTCTTTCCCCCATTCCTGTCAATTGTTCCCTTATGCTCTCCCTGAAACTCTGTACAACCTCTGGTTCTTTCAGTTTATCCAGGTCCCATCTCTTTAAATTCCCGCCTTTTTGTAATTTCTTCAGTTTTAATCTACAGGTCAGAACCAATAGATTGTGGTCAGAGTCCACATCTGCACCGGGAAATGTCTTACAATTTAAAACCTGGTTCCTAAATCTCTGTCTTACCATTATATAATCTATCTGATACCTTTTAGTATCTCCAGGGTTCTTCCATGTATACAACCTTCTTTCATGATTCTTAAACCAAGTGTTAGCTATGATTAAGTTGTGCTCTGTGCAAAATTCTACCAGGCGGCTTCCTCTTTCATTTCTTAGCCCCAATCCATATTCACCTACTACGTTTCCTTCTCTCCCTTTTCCTACTACCGAATTCCAGTCACCCATGACTATTAAATTTTCGTCACCCTTCACTATCTGAATAATTTCTTTTATTTCATCATACATTTCTTCAATTTCTTCATCATCTGCAGAGCGAGTTGGCATATAAACTTGTACTACTGTAGTAGGTTTGGGCTTCATATCTATCTTGGCCACAATAATGCGTTCATTATGCTGTTTGTAGTAGCTTACCCGCATTCCTATTTTTCTATTCATTATTAAACCTACTCCTGCATTGATTTTGTGTTTATAACCCTGTAGTCACCTGACCAGAAGTCTAGTTCCTCCTGTCACCGAACTTCACTAATTCCCACTATATCTAACTTTAACCTATCCATTTCCCTTTTTAAATTTTCTAACCTACCTGCCCTATTAAGTGATCTGACATTCCACGCTCCGATCCGTAGAACGCCAGTTTTCTTTCTCCTGATAACGACATCCTCTTGAGTAGTCCCCGCCCGGAGATCCGAATGGGGGACTATTTTACCTCCGGAATATTTTACCCAAGAGGACGCCATCATCATTTAATCATACAGTAAAGCTGCATGCCCTCGGGAAAAATTACGGCCGTAGTTTCCCCTTGCTTTCAGCCGTTCGCAGTACCAGCACAGCAAGGCCGTTTTGGTTATTGTTACAAGGCCAGATCAGTCAATCATCCAGACTGTTGCCCTTGCAACTACTGAAAAGGCTGCTGCACCTCTTCAGGAACCACACGTTTGTCTGGCCTCTCAACAGATACCCCTCAATTGTGGTTGCACCTACGGTACGGCTATCTGTATCGCTGAGGCACGCAAGCCTCCCCACCAACGGCAAGGTCCATGGTTCATGAGGGGAGGATAACAATATTAGTAATAGTAAAAATAATAGAATGTAATGTGATTGGATAGATAAAAAATCTGCTCACCAAGAACTGCAATGGCAACATTCTCACACTTTGACATGCTCATAATTCATACAATATAAAATTGAAAAGTGAACTCATCATTAGTGCATTTCACTTAGCGATATTCTAATGTTTTGATGACATGAGAAGTTGACTTTACCACATCTCATACAAACATTTAAACTTCAGCAAACCAACTTAGTCATCAAACATTAGACTCAATTAAACACATTCATAATTGCATTGGCTTGACAACCAAATAATTTGTGAACATCACATGCGTCTTGCCTCGTGTAGAGCTAAGACATGAAGTAAGTTAAAAGTCAGTAGTTAGTTGTTTGTTTTTCGTTTTTACAATAATCACATTCACTAACATAGCAAAGAATAGCATATAATTACTCTGTGTTCTTTCACACAGCATCTGTGGCGCTAACGGCACACACTTGTCGTCATCAGTGGTTCGCCACTCTTACAGTCTTCTCACAACAAACTTCCAACCTGCACACAGAAACAGGTGGTGCAGTAGATATGCTACCACTCTCCCACTTATATTTAAAATATCGTGTGTTCGAGACAGTAGAAGGACGAGTGGTTCTAGAATTTATGTGGAAATTCTTGAAGCACTACAATATGACTACATACAGTTGTTATCATGAAAAATCCAGGATGAAATAATGACAGTATTATGAAATGTGCCTGTCTGCAACTTAACACTTCCATTATGTGGTGAATAGCAATGTATCCTTTTCATAATATTAGTATTATTGTGTTAATTTTAGTGTCCAGCCAACCTGCTAGATTTTAACAGTGTATGATTAAGTAAACTTTTAGACTGGAATCCAAATTTTCCATTTGATAGGGTTGTTATATACTCACTTGAAAGTGGCTACACAGCCGAAAATATACAGTAGCGGAGAATCCAGAATAGTAGGGCATTTTGGTCCAACTAATGGCAGCCACTATGGCAGATTGTTCTCATTCAGAGATGTTGCTGCCCAAACAGTAGCGGAAATAGGATGGGCAAGGGGGAGGGGATCACATCGGTTACCTGGAGTGTCAGCAGTTTCAGCTAAAGCTGTGAGGGAGTTATGCAACTGTTGTGGGTATTAATGAAAGCATTCAACGGTTATAAGTGCCAGTGAATCAGACAGTGGTGAAGAATAAGATTTATTTTGTTGGTGATGCTGGACATATGAAGTTCCTTGGCTTGATTGACAACAGGGATTTGTTCTTCCTCAAAGTACTCTGCCAGTAACTAAAATATTTCCAGTTCTTTCTCCCTGATAGCCATTAGCTTCAGATGCTGAGGGGAGAATGATTGGAAATGTGCATTTTATTATTCTAAATCAAAATTAGTGAGAGTTACATTGATATAAGTTTGTAGGCTTCAACAGCTAGTGTTATTTTGAATAAAATAATTGCAGTTATTAGGTCGTGTCACTATAAAATACTGAAGTGACCAAGTAGCTGATGTTTTCACCAACTTTGATGTGGTCCTCATCAGGGCTGTTAACTGGTGGATAGTGGTGACTGTCTTCAGCAGTAAACTGCCATGAAGAGGATTTCTGCAAAGTTGGTCAAAAGATCAGCAATTCAGTTGCTTGAATGTTTTATAATGATGTGGTCCAATATCCAAAATTATTTTGTTCAAAAAAGGATTGCATTGTTTGTGGTAGGTCAACTGAGAACAATGGAAGGAAGGAGAGTCAATTTCTGAGTGTGAGACATGCAGTAGGAACTGTAGACTTCATCTAGAAAAGTGTTTTAATCCCTTAATGCCAAGTGTTGCACATTTGCATCATACCAGTGCTTTGCTAGTAATTGGAAGGTTAACTGTTTCTCAACACCGGTGCCAGTAGATGCTGATGCTTCATGAAGCTGCATTCTCCTGAGTGTTTTTGGTATCTCTAAAGCACCACAATGTTTGATTTTCATCTTTCATCTATAAATTTGTTCAGTGCCATGGAGAAGCATTGTGAGAAGTGCCATGCAGAAGCATTGTAAAAAGGTGAATGAAAGAATATTGTGTGTAACCAACAATAGATATTAAAATTTTCAGGTGGGCTCAGTTTTATATCTTTCTCCTATAAAACAGCCCTAGTCATGATGATGAATCCACAAACCTATTTTCCACCTATAAGGAGTAACATACATGGAGAAGGGGACAATGCAACCATCAATGACTGTAGAGTAATTAGTGAAGTCCAAACCTACAGACACCCGTTAACATGACTTGAGGTAGAAACAGCATTAAAGAGTGTGTGGAATGGAAAGTTGACAGGCTTTGATGGTCTCAGATCGGACATAATGAAGGCAACTGGAATATGAGGCTTAATTTGGCTGTATAAAGTGTTACAGTAAATAAATGGAAATGTCGTGTGGCTAGGGCCTCCCGTCGGGTAGACCGTTCGCCTGGTGCAGGTCTTTCGATTTGACGCCACTTCGGCGACCTGCGCGTCGATGGGGAAGAAACTAAAATCGCAGGAGATTGGAGTAAAAGAGTCATCATGTCTTTGTTCAAATAGGGTAATCGAAGAAAATTTGGAAATTTTGCTGCTCTCACACACCCTGAAGCTGTTAGAAAAGATCATAGAAATGAGACTTAGAAAGATAGTAGAACGTTTGCTTGAGGAAGAGCAACATGGATTAGGAAAGATCGAGGTACTATGGATCTGATTTTTTGCTATAAGAGTACTGACAGAAAAGTGATGGGAATATGGAAGAAATCTTGTGATTGTGATTGTATTTGTGGACATTGAAAAAGGGTATGACATTGTTCCTCAAAACAAGATATGGGAATGTTTGGAAGACCTAAAGGTGCCAAAGTACGTAATTGAAAATGTCAAGATGTTATACAAAAAGTGTTACAGCTGTGTCCAGATAGGAAATGGACAATCAGAAAGGTTTGAAACAAAGAGAGGTGTCCAACAAGGAAGTACCCTGTCACCATTCCTGTTTTTAATAGTAATGGAGAAGATCATAAAATCTATCAAGAAAATAGACAGCATCTAGATGCCCTGATTTTTGCTGATGGTTTGATGGTATGGGGAGAGACAGAAGCTGAAGCACAGAAAAAAACTTAATGACTGGAACAACACATTCAGAAATTTCAGACTAAAAATAAGTAAAACAAAGACTGTAGAAATGACCATCAACAGGCAAGGAACAACCTCAAATATATTTGTAGAAGGAGTCAAAGTAGAACCTGTTTCCCATTTCAAGTATCTAGGAAGCATGATCTCGAAAGACAGTATGATTAAGTGGGAAGTATTCAGCAGGACACGGAAAGCATCCAGTTTTTACAGTCAATCTTCTCTGGAATGATAAAATGCCAAAAAAAGCAAAAGCAACCATGTACCATACCTATTTTGTACCTATCCTTACATATGGTTTAGAAACATGTACCCTACTAAACGAGCTGCACGGGGTAGCCATGCGGTCTGAGGCATCTTGTCACAGTCCACTTGCCCCCCCCCCCCCCCCCTCCCGCCCCACACCAGTCCGTTTTTCAAGCACTCCCTCGGGCATGGATGTGTGTGTCGTCTAGAGATGGGGGATCCGCTCTTGAACTAATTCATAGAGTTGAATCTTTCAAAGGAGTGAACAATCAGTGATTCAGAAAAAAAGAACGGTAGCTCCAAACGTTTCCCACGACAGAGAGAGAGAGAGAGAGAGAGAGAGAGAGAGAGAGAGAGAGAGAGAGAGAGAGACGGAGCATTGGAGCATATCAGCAGCGCCTCTGCTGGTCAGAGCACACTGCACGCCACACAACACAGCCAGCGCCGGCCTCTGCCCTGCTTCTACCTTGGCTGCATGCATTGTGCACTGCCCCATTGGATTTTGTGTTTCACATATGCCGTGCCGTCTCTGTGCGTCGTCTGCCACGTGCAGTGCTGGCGCAGCTTAACTTCGCATCGCACTCTGTCGGCGATCATTTCAGTCGCACGTCCTGCCCTCTGGGCAGTTGATGCGAGCAACAGGACAGAGAGCCATCTAGCGGATAACATAGGAACTACTTGCAACAACCTGCTCGCAAGGGAAAGGACGATTTGTCTCGGAGCGGGTGAGTTCACCGCTCCCCCCACCCTCGGGACTTGCCCACTCAATGCTCACCCCACCGTCTCGACTCTAGCCACAGCGTTGAGCAAAGCGACTCAGGTGTCACTCTGGTCTCTGCGGTCTCAGCTCACGCAGTAATACAGCTCGCGGCTCGACTCAGCGCCTCTGCATCGGAGTTCGTCCCTACTGGATATTGTTCTTCGTAGTAATACCGCTATGTACATTACATTATTATGTTATGTATACATCAGTTTTGTTATTTTATTTTTATTTGTTTAAACTGATTAGATTAGGTTCCTGATGACTCCTCTTACTATAGGATTTTTGTTATGGACACTCAAATTTACACTTTAATTACGAGCGAACCGATAAACATATCGCAAAATGTGATACACCAATATTTTCCTTGTTTTATTCTGTGTAAGGCTATATGCAGCACTTTCGTTTTACAGTAAAATTTATATTTTTTTTTCTTATTCTGGTACGGATTTTGTGATTTTAGGCGTCTTCGGAAGGAAACATTCACTTTAAAAATGTATGGCTTGCGATGTATTTGTATGAGGTTAATGAAATTTTAATACATTATAGCCAAATATATTGTTAATGTAAATCTCAAGTTACAACATTTTCCGATCATCCAAAAAACCACGATAGTGCAAAATAAATCAATAATCAAAAACTTTGTCATATCGTGGAAATTTCAATAAACAATACAAAATTCTTACTCATTATCTGTGTTACTTCAAAATAGGATCAAATAAGATCAAAATACAGGTATAGTACTGGAATAAACCAAGTTTAAAGGGCAACGTGCCTTCCATTTATTTTCTATTGTAAATGAGTGGTGAGTCATGAAAAAGAGCTAATTCATTTCAGGGAGTGAACAGTTCTGATCCAATCTCTGAAAAGAACAGTTTTGCCCATCTCTAGTGTCGTCCTCAGTGTAAGTCAGGTTAAGTAGTGTGTAAGCTTAGAGACCGATGAGCTCAGCAGTTTGGTCCCATAAGACCTTACCACAAATTTCCAGTTTCCCTACTAAACAAAGACCTCAGCAGAATTCAGGTGATAGAAATGAGATTTATTAGAACCATGAATCAAACAACTATAAAGGAGAAAACAAGGAATGAGATGAGTAGAAAAGTAGCTGGTACTGAGGTTCCTGTTACCAGTGTCATAAAGATACACAGGCGTAAATGATATGAGCACATAATTGAGAAAGACATGCCAAAAAGTATTTCAACATGGACCTCGTAGGAAGAAGATCATGGGAAAGAGGAGGAAGGACAGAAATGGGAAGCTGTCATGGAACAGAAGATGTATGAAGACAGCAGGAGATGGTGAGTGCTTGTACACCAAACCTGCGAAACTGGAGTTGGAAAATGATGATGATGATGATGATGATGATGTCAAGCAGTGAGGGTAGATTATTAGCCATGCCCAGTATGCTCAGTAGGTAAGAGTATTACTCGCAAAGGACCAGGTTCCAAGTTTGAGCCCCAAGGCAGCATGTAATTTTAATCCTCCAGTAAGTTTCAAAACAGTACACACTTTACTGCTGAGTAAAAAATTCAATCACTGGCAGACATAATAAATAAAATGTCATTGGTGTCACAGCTCAATTATAGAGTTCATGAAGAGTAGAATAATACACAGACTGACAAAAAAAAGTCAAGCACCCAGAAGAGGAGGAGGAAGCAAAATAAAATTTCACGAATTTAGAGGCTTTGTGGTGTATTTACGTGATTACTAAATTGTGTCAAATTTACAAAGAACTTGGGAGTAGGAGCCCACTTGTTGGTATGATACTGAATACCCTCCGGCCTTGATGCATGTGATGTTTTAGGTGGGATGGGTGCCATTTAACCGATGTACAACTATTGTACGAGGTGTGTTCAAAAGTAAGGTGACTTTACATTTTTATGAAAAATATTTATTTATTCATCTTTTCCCCTTCATAGTAATCCCCCTCATATACAATACACTTGTGCCAACACCTCTTCTAATCTTTGATGCACTTCTCATAAGAGCTTTTTGGTACAGCCTTGAGTACTTCTAATGATGCAGTTTTTATTCCCTCAGTCGCTGAAAATCTTCATCCTTTTGTTGGTCTCTTCAGTTTTGGGAACAGTAAAAAGTTTCAGGGGGCCAAACCTGGTGAATATGATTATCATGTTGTTTTTGGCCAAAAAATCTCTCACAAGCAATGATGAATGAACAGGTGCGTTATCGTAATGCAAAAGCCAGGAATTGTTTTCCACAATTCCGGATGTTTTTTGTGTATTGCTTCTCACAGATGACACATCACATCAAGGTAATATTCCTTATTGACCGTACAACCTTGAGGTAAAAATTCATGATGCACTATACCACGGTAATTGGAAAAAAAAAAAGAAAAAAAGAAAAACAACAGTGAGCAAAACGTTGACATTTGATCGATCTGAGCATGCTTTTTTCGGTCTTGGGTCTTGGCTCTCCAGGATGCTTCCATTGGGATGACAGGGCTTTGGTTTCGACCTTATAACCATAAACCCATGTTTCGTCACCAGTTATGACCCTTTTGAGCAAATTCTCGTGCGACGGTTCTTCTGATCAAAATTGAGAAGTTTTGGAATAAACTTTGCTGCCACACATCTCATGCCAAAAACATAAAAAAAAATTGCATGACAAGAGATGACCGATATGCCAACATCCTCAGCAACTTCTTTTATGGTAATTTGACAATTTTCCAAAAGAATTTTCTTCATAGCTTTGATATTATCATCTGTTGTTGATGTGCTGGAGCATCCAGAGCAAGGTTCATCATTGGCATCTTCTTGGCCATCTTTGAAGAACTTGTACCACTTGTAAACAATGTTTTTTACTTAGAGCAGACGCACCGTATGCCACTGTCAACAATTCAAGTGTTTTAGAGCACTTCATTCCATTTTTCACACAAAATTTGATGCAAATTCTTTGCTCCTTTTTTTTTGTTTTTTATAAAAGTGTGAAATCGCCGAACACACTAAAACACATCTAACCTTTCTATCCGTCAAAAACAAATGAAGTATGCTGTACACTTGAAAATGTGAACATATATTTGGGACATGTGTGTGTAAAAAAAGAAGAAGAAGAAGGGGGGGGGGGGGAGAGAGAGAGAGAGAGAGAGAGAGAGAGAGAGAGAGAGAGAGAGAGAGAGAGAGATAATCGAATGTATGTTGCCCGCGCAATTTGAAAAGTTACCTTACTTTTTGAAGGGGTTACAGTATGCTTTGTGGACAATACAGTGATCCTCCCTTGTGGTAGTCAGATGTGGCTGACCAAAACTGTGATGGCAAGTACGCCTGTCGCATTCTGGAGGGCGATGGTTCAAAGCCGTGTCCGGTCAACCTGATTTAGGTTTTCTGTGATTTCCCTAAATCACTTCAGGCAAGTTCAGGGATGGTTCTTGAAATAGCATGGCTAACTTCCTTCCCCATCTGTCCCTAATCCGATGGGACTGATGACCTCGCTGACAAACAAACCAGTATGCCTGTCCACACATTCTCATGCAGTCAAACGTCAGACCACTGTCACTTCTGAATACTGCCACAAATCAGGATGTTGCATGATTCGACTAGCTGGCCAAGTGGAATCCCACAATGAGGCCTCTTTCAGATTCTTATCAGGTGTAGAAAATGTTGTCTCTCAGGAGCATGTGACTTCTGTGTGTCCTTCACAGTGATCACTCGACATCTGACACTGTTCACGCCCTTTAGTCTATGTCCTCTGTGAGCAACAGAACCAATTGACAGCATGTGACCACTTCAGGTGACAAAGCATGACTGCTGGTACAGCTACGGAAATACCCTAGGTTGGTGATGTCTGTGGCACTACTAATTGTCTGCTACAAGTCACATTGTTTTAATGCAAACGTGACTGAATCTTGTCACAGGGACAGTGACAGCTCTGAGTCTCCTCGGCGAAGTGCCAGATCGGATGCTATGGAATACTTATCATCCACTTTTAAGAAATCTGATTTGATTCTTTCAAATCTTACAGCTCATTTTCTTCACTCACAAAAGAACTGAATGTCTTTTTGTTATTCATCATAGTTACTGTGCTGCATGAATCTAAGTAAATGACAGTGTGAAATTTTTAAACGTTTGCAGAGGTAAAAACACGTTGTGTAGACTGTGCATTTCGTTCATTTTACTGCGTGAAATGTAGCCAACAAATTGAAATTGTATTTAAAGTTGACAGATGTTGTGTACATACAGGGTGTTTCAAAAATGACCGGGATATTTGAAACGGCAATACAAACTAAACAAGCAGCGATAGAAATACACCGTTTGTTGCAATATGCTTGGGACAACAGTACATTTTCAGGCAGACAAACTTTCGAAATTACAGTAGTTACAATTGTCAACAACAGATGGCGCTGCGGTCTAGAAAACTCTATAGTACGATATTTTCCACATATCCACCATGCGTAGCAATAATATGGCATAGTCTCTGAATGAAATTACCCGAAACCTTTGACAACGTGTCTGGCGGAATGGCTTCACATGCAGATGAGATGTATTGCTTCAGCTGTTCAATTGTTTCTGGATTCTGGCGGTACACCTGGTCTTTCACGTGTCCCCACAGAAAGAAGTCACAGGGGTTCATGTCTGGCGAATAGGGAGGCCAATCCACGCCGCCTCCTGTATGTTTCGGATAGCCCAAAGCAATCACATGATCATTGAAATATTCATTCAGGAAATTAAAGACGTCGGCCGTGCGATGTGGCCGGGCACCATCTTGCATAAACCACGAGGTGTTCGCAGTGACGTCTAAGGCAGTTTGTACCGCCACAAATTCACGAAGAATGTCCAGATAGCAAGATGCAGTAATCGTTTCGGATCTGAAAAATGGGCCAGTGATTCCTTTGGAAGAAATGGCGGCCCAAACCAGTACTTTCTGAGGATGCAGGGACGATGGGACTGCAACATGGGGCTTTTCGGTTCCCCATATGCGCCAGTTCTGTTTATTGATGAAGCCGTCCAGGTAAAAATAAGCTTCGTCAGTAAACCAAATGCTGCCCACATGCATATCGCCGTCATCAATCCTGTGCACTATATCGTTAGCAAATGTCTCTCGTGCAGCAATGGTAGCGGCGCTGAGGGGTTGCCGCGTTTGATTTTTGTATGGATAGAGGTGTAAACTCTGGCGCATGAGACGATACGTGGACATTGGCGTCATTTGGACCGCAGCTGCAACACGGCGAACGGAAACCCGAGGCCGCTGTCGGATCACCTGCTGCACAGCTGCGCGTTGCCCTCTGTGGTTGCCGTACGCGGTCGCCCTACCTTTCCAGCATGTTCATCCGTCACGTTCCCAGTCCGTTGAAATTTTTCAAACAGATCCTTTATAGTATCGCTTTTCGGTCATTTGGTTACATTAAACCTCCGTTGAAAACTTCGTCATGTTGCAACAACACTGTGTTCTAGGCGGTGGAATTCCAACACCAGAAAAATCCTCTGTTCTAAAGAATAAACCATGTTGTCCACAGCACACTTGCACGTTGTGAACAGCACACGCTTACAGCAGAAAGACGACGTACAGAATGGCGCACCCACAGACTGCGTTGTCTTCTATATCTTTCACATCACTTGCAGCGCCATCTGTTGTTGAAAATTGTAACTACTGTAATTTCGAAAGTTTGTCCGCCTGAAAATTTACTGTTGTCCCAAGCATATTGCAACAAACGGTGTATTTCTATCGCTGCTCGTTTAGTTTTTATTGCCGTTTCAAATATACCGGTCATTTTTGAAACACCCTGTAGTTCCACATAGTCAGCGCGTACACAACTTTCCCACTAGAGCGCGCCCCGCTAAGCACAACAGCGCAGGCGCAGCTCTCATCCGTCTCCGCACTACGAGATGGCGCTGCCTTAGAGACAGACGAAATTCTGCTTCCACCGATCCGCGTATTAATATGTAATGCAGCCAATGAGATTGCTGCTAACGTGGAACCTTTTCTCCTCGCGGTTCACACTTGCGCAATGATACCTGAACGTGCGAGGTATTATAACGAGTGTACAGACCTCCGATTAATCAGTCTGCATGTGTCTGCATCTGTCTGTACCAGTCCGCATTAGTCTGTACCAGTCTATAGTCAAGTTTCAGTCTGCGCCTAATAAGATTACCATATTCCTGTACATAGCCGTGAAGATAAAAGTATAGACACTTTTGTCAAGTATCAGAGATATGCGAGAATAAGATTAACGTACCAAGACCAAAGGAACTACAGATTGTCAATTGTAAATAGCATCCAGAATCAAGTTAAGTAATGTTTACGCTTGTTATTATTTTAATAAATGTGTGTGAAAATTAATCAAGTTCTGTTTAAAGTTGGTCACCGTCAATCTGCTACTCTAAGCGTGCAAGTGGCATTTCTATTGTCTGACCTAACGGCAGAAGATAAACACGCCACAATAAGACCACGAGACATATTGCTGACACTCGCCTACTTCGTTAGAGCAACAAGTCAAATAATCTGATGGTGTGTGTACTGGAGGTCTTACAGTACGCACACCACAACAGCAAATTGATATCTCCTTTCACTCTATCTATCTGCCGGATGGGCAGCACGTGGTGTGCCCAGTTCTTTCCCTACGCATTGTCATCGAAAAATTGTCGTATCTCATAAACAGTTAGAGATATCGAAACTAGGTTTGCGACAGCGAAGAGGATGTGTTTTGTCATATGATTAAAACTTGAAATATTTTGGTCAGATGTTTGAGCAGAGCTAAAACAAGAATGTCTATAAATTACTCAATGGGTTTTTATCCAAATTTTCACAGCCAAACAGAGATCAAGAAATGGCCAAATGGGGTATCAAATTGACCAGCGTGAGACCTAGTTTTGCAAACAAATATTGAATTACTGGAAAGTAATTAGGGTAATTAAAAAAACTTAGTGAGTTGAGGGAAAATTAGAATATTTCACGAACAGCTACTGATAGCTAGGCAAATGAAGTGTCAAAAAGTTCATCTCTTCAAGGTCTAGCCATTTTACAAATAAAATGATACATGGATGTGGTACTTAACTGTCAAAAATGCTTCCTTCAAATCAAATACTAAATTTAGGATGTTTCAGGAACATAAGATGCTAGGAAGGCAAATGTGGTGTCAGTAAAATCAAGCTTTCTAAATAAAACTTGGAAATAAAAATAAAAATTAAAATAAATGAAAAAGAAATTGGTCAAATGTTTTGTGAAATGATCTGCTTAAAAGCAATAAAATAAGATTAGAGGAACATTTGAGGCACCTGTGAATGGTGCTTGAAATAGAGTGCAGCAAATGACATGCGTTGCAGGTTTCTCTAATCTCCTTTATTTAATACTTTTACAGAAATCATACCACAAAACGTTTGACCTTTCATTTTTAAAAAATTTATGATTTATGTATGCAGACTATTTATATTAATTGAAACACTTGACTTTAACATTGATTGCTGATGAATTACGTTCCTAACAATAAAGTATTAGTAAAATTTCATGGTTGGTCAATGTATTATATAAGGAATTTAATGTATGTGATATACCTGGGATAGATGCATATACGCCTAAAGATCAGTTACTTTGGCAGTACCTAAAAAATAAACTTTGAGATGCAGTGTAAAAAGTATAGATAAAACTTAATGCACAGAACAGGTGATAGGATTGTAGTTGAGTCAGTTAAATTATAAGAAGTAGGCAGCTCCGAAACCAGAACCCACGATGACTCAGATTACTAGCCAGATACTTCTATACCACAGACACTTTGTGGGAAAAGTATTGCATTTATCAGCTGTTAAAAGTTTGTGTTCGCATAGGAAGCACTCTTCTTTAATTCATTGATGAGCTAGTCATATTCCTTTACTTACTAAGGAAAATTGCCAAACTGGTGCATATTTTGAATAGTAATTTTATTTAGACAACCAGTTCTGGCATCTCAGTAATTCCATTTTCAGGCTCCGGTGCACTCCATGTACAACCATATGTATTGAACCTTGAATACTGGAGCCATCAATATCTGGCTTCCATGAATTTGTCTCTTGAGTGTTCACTTCATTCAAAGACTTGTTGTCAAGTCTTCAAAGTAAAGACTCAAAAGATGAATTCATAGGATTCAGATATTGATGACCACAGTATGCAAGGATAGATATATTTGATTGTCTGTACATGGAGTGCATAGAGGTCTGAAGAAGTCATTACTGAAATGCTGAAACTGGTTGTCTAAATAAAATAACTACCCAAAACACATGGCTGTTTGGTGATTTTCCTTGGGAAATATTTGACCGCTCACTATCCATATTCCACAATGGGTTAACAGATACATTTCTTTATTGCTTTGTTTTATTAAGTAAAGTTAATTTTGTTGCCTTACTCTTAAGCTACAATATTCTACAGTTTGTGGGCATCATTTTATAGAAACAGCTGGTCAGCTCCAGTAGCCTATCTTATAGCAGGAATTTGTTGCTCGCACACAGGACAACTTGGGATGTTGCCTGACGCTGTTGCTTGTAGCTGGAATGTCACAAATCCAGATGTCGCGCTGTTGGTCAGTCACTTCTGTCACTAATGTTTGATGTGGCCTTATATACTCTATTAGATTCTACCTGCCACAGAGAACGGCAACTGATTTATATGCATACTGATTGTGTGTATGTGTACGAAGTTACATTGACATCTGACCATGTGTTCTGAGTGCTTCACCTTTTTTGTCAGGCAGTGTAATTTGAGCTGGATTTCATTTCTCACTTCTTGATGAGTAAATGTAGCTGGTATTTACAGTAAAAGTCATTCTTTTGTTAAATACTGTTGTCTCTCATCAGTTATATTTTTATATCTGTGAAATTATATATTTATGATCTCCTTTCTGTCCCTCAGTTAAATGATCATGTTAATGTACATTATAAAACAAATTACAACTCAAAATGTAGTCACAATAAATTCTATAGCAAAACATATTGTTAACTTGTTCCATACTTTGAGGGCTCAGCTACTGAAAGAATTGCCCACACAAAGTGTGGGCCTGGGTTTGAGTTTCTGCGTAGCTATAATCTGTTAGTAAGTTTCAGTACAATATGTGTACCACTGCAGAGAAAAGGTGTCATATTATCAGGTAATATGTCTTAGATGTATGCAACTTCAGTTAGTTTAGTATTTGTAAAAGTTTCCTATATGCAGAAAACAGTTTATTGATGTAGCAGAAATTAATGTTACTACACAGGTATTCCATTCTTCTTACCAGTGTCTTATCAGACTTTAGGCACACTGCACTGATGTTAGTGGAAATACAAATATGGGGCATTTTTTGTGAAGCAGAGTGTACACCTGAATGGGAATGGGAAGCCGAAGTCATTTGATCTGATCAGTGAAAGCATAGTGGAGTGAGTCATGGACAAAGTCCCACACACATACACACGTATGGCCACTGTCATCTGCTAGCATTGTTGGGCCACAGTGCCCAGAGATGGCTGGAGTGTATTTAAGTAGAACAATTCTTCTTCAAAATGTGGAGTCAATAACAAATAAAATACAGCAATTTGGATTTCAGTGTTTAAACAGCACAGTAGTTTCTTCGCAGGATGTGTTGTAGGGAGACGGAAAACCACTATATCGTATTAGCCTCATATTGAAAAGCTGACTGTTGTTGTAGGACTTCCTCAAAGTATGGGGTGTTATGTTCAGAAATTTGTAACTAACAAAATTTTTTCTGTCAATATGAATCTGTGTGGACTCACTGTGTTTTCTTACTCTGCAGATATTAACATACCAGCAACCAGAAACTGAACAGATCTGCATTAAAGAAGAAAATGTTGTAAGTATACCAGTTATTTGTGCCTGTAAGTGCTAGCATTTTGCACAGAGTTTTTAATTAAATTAAATTAATAGTATTACACTGACGGATCAGTTTCTACATTGTGTCAGTGCTGAGAGAGAGACTAGAGATTGATTCGGAAAAAAAGTGAGATATCATGTGTCACCAATTGTAAGACTTAAGATCTTGGGCTGCAGTTAGCAGCATTAATGTTTGTACACACAGTTCATATGGGGTGTTCAGAAATTCCCATTACAAACGTCTAGGACTTGTAGAGGGGAGTGAGTACATAATACTTTTAATAGGAACCCATATCCAGAAACATTATTCGTCAGTGTACAGAGCATTTAAATTATAGGTGGGCTCTAAAGTGCATACCTGAGGAGCAATGAGCACTTGTTCAATAAAGGAGATGCATTTCATAGTAGTGAAGATGAACAAGTACTCACTGCTCCTCAGGTATGCACTTTAGAGCCCATGTTTACTAGACATTGTTTCTTGTTTTGGTTTATATTACCACCTCTAAAAGTTGTGTACCCTACATTCTTAACAACAACAGTTGTGTTACATGTATTCCACTGTCAGAGCTATCAAAAAAGTTTTCGCTTGTAATTTTTGACTTGTTTATTTCTGGATCAGGGACCCTATTCCTAAACTTGATACATTTATCCCTCTCCATTGTCCAAGAAAGTTTGTATCATCATCATGGAATCACTCCGTATAAAGACTTACATGCATTTACAGGCACCAGCGACTATAACTTAACACTCAGACACTCTGTAGCATCGATGGATCACATTTCCAAACATGGGTTCCTATTCAAAGTTATTATGTACTCGGTCCCTTCTACAAGTTCTAGAAGCTTGTAATGGAAATTTCGGAAGTGCCTGTAGATCCTCCACTTGGGGGAGTTGGACAAAATAAATGTATATCCACCTAATGCAGTGTTGGGCTACTCATAACACCTTTAGTACATTGGGATCATGCACCTAGTTCCTGAATGGTTGTAGGAGTGCACCGTGACAAAACGACTCACACCCTGGGCTATGGCTAATGATGTTTGGTAAAAGGCTCCATTCCAAAACTCATAATTATCAACAAAACCTTAAATCTGCCTGGGATTTTTTTAAAAAAAATCTTTTACTTAAAATGTTGATATTTGACCTTAGAGGCTCTGTTTCATTTTCATTTTATTTCCTTCTTGTTTTCTTCTGTCTTTCATCAGTTGAATCTTTCTGACTGCTCCTACACTGTAAAGGCCTTTGTTTTGTCCAAAGTGCAGCTTGTTCCCTCTCCTTTCTTCATTTCTCAGGATAGAACAATTATGATTTTATCACTCAGTTTAATTCAAGCGGTATTTTTCTTCTTAATCAGTGAAACATTTGTTTATTAAGGCACTTCTTTGCCACATTGGCCTTTCGCACTTGATTTTTAATAAATGGAACAGTGCTCAACTGATTAAAAAATATGAGGGGCATTCAGTTCTGGTTGAAAAAATGTGTAATTTATTTGTGGGACGTCATGGAATATTCCTGCTTCATGAAGCTCTGATAGTTGGTGGCCCTGTATGTAGCCTTCAAAATGGCATCTGCAACAGAGGTGTGTTCCAAGCAGAAAGCTGCCATTGGGGTTCTTTTGGTGCAAAAGCAGAGCATCGCAGATGTTCATAGGTGCTTGCAGAATGTCTGTGGAGACCTGGCAGTGAACAAAAGCACAGTCAGTTGTTGATTGAGGTGCCTGTCATCATTGCAGCAAAGTCGTGTAAACCTGTCCGATCTTCCGTGTGCCAGCTGGGTGCACACAGCTGTGACTCCTGCATGAGTGCCTAAAAACATTTTCCATATTTGAATGGTGTGGTATATGTGCTTCATAGCAAGTCATTGAACAAACTGTCACCTGTAATAACCTCCGAAAAATGTGCCCACGAAAATGTTAAAATTTTCTTCCTATCGTGTAGCACACGTAAGTTATGCAGCCATTTTCTGAAACTTTTGGACACGGGGAGAAACGTGTTTTGTGCTGATTGGCTGAAAGGCGTGACAACGTACTTCTCTGATGCAGCAGTTGCAACTGATGACGTCACGTCATCAGCTCCATAGGAAGTTACTCGGCCTGGCCACTCAAGAGTAGGAAGGTGAATGGCTGCATTGTTTGCTGCAAAAAGCCAATGAAATTAATTTTAAAAAAAAACAGGATGGTATGATGAAGCCATGGTGGTCGTAGACTGTGACGACGGTCAGTGGCGGGACAAAACAATGGCACAACAGCAGTGAAGATCAAACTGTTGTACCAACGTGCATCACGCTAATTTCAATGTGCTAATTGGCTTCAGTGTCTAGGAGACTAAATTATTAAAATACTGTACCATTACCAGTGAATTTTAATTGCCTCGACCGTGGTCCATCAATCTGTTAGTTTAAAGTTTATATGAAAGGCTACCTGCACTGGGTAATTCATTGGCAGATTCAGATGTCTTCGAATATTTGCTATACCAACTGAATTTGCTGTGTTTTACCAAAAATGACTGATTATGACAACACTTCTTTTCTTTTTTTTTATGGTACATTCCATCCACCACCTGGGAGCGGTCCTCAGCTGGAAATCAACTCAAAAGGTGATGTGGAATTATTCTGTTTTCTTCCCAGTGCAGTGTAACCACATTTAAATTGTCCACGGTTTCTGGAAAACAAGTTACTGTTGGCAATAAGTCATCATTCTATTGTCTAAGGAGTGAGTCAGTGGAAATTAGGCTTTTTTTTCTTTTTTTAAATTATGACAATGGATTTATACCTCAGTTTCTCGTTTTAAATTTTTTTTCGAGAGGATTTTATTACACTACGTTGATGCTTGTTGCAGTGATTCTTACTATTCTTGCAAGCATTACACGGTATACCTACTAATATTCTGAGAGGCTGCAGGGCACTCTCACTTCTGATTCGGTGTTATGCCTCTTCATGTTCTTAGGGAATATGACCTTTATTTCGATTTCACTTCATACATCATGATGAAATGGTGGGCTGTAGTTAATGCTCTTGCTTGTAAGCTCTTGCTTGTATGTTCTAGGGAAGGAATAACGGTAAGCTTTACCTGTGGTCAAAGGAATAGGGTGCCAATTTAAACGACTGCAGTAAGAAAGCAGCCGGCTGCAGTGGCCAAGTGGTTCTAGGCACTTCAGTCCAGAACTGCGTGACTGTTACGGTCGCAGGTTCACTTCCTGCCTCGGGCATGGATGTGTGTGATGTCCTTAGGTTGGTTAGGTTTAAGTAGTTCTAAGTTCTAGGGGACTGATAAATAATGTCGTGTGACGAGGGCCTCCTGTCGGGTAGACTGCTCGCCTAGTGCAAGTCTTTTGATGTGACGCCATTTCGGCAACTTGCGCGTCCATAGGGGTGAAATGATAGTGATTAGGACAACACAACACCCAGTCCCTGAGCGAAGAAAATCTCTGACCCAGCCGGGAATCGAACCCGGGCCCTTAGGATTGACAGTCTGTCGCGCTGACCACTCAGCTACTGGGGGCAGACTGATGACATCAGATGTTAAGTCCCATAGAGCTAGTAAAAGAGCACAGCAACGATGGGCCGAGGGAAGCGCATTCTTTCTGCGGAACCTGGGAGGAAACATATTCGGACGGCCGAGTTCCGCGGGCTCATTGTGCAGGCACGTTGGTTGGTGCCAGTCGGGGAGCAGCCGCATCTAGGTAGACAGACTAGCGTCAAGAAGTCGTCTCTGCAATGGCCAGCGCATTGAAGACTGGCTATAAAGCAGAGGATGGGGCCCTTGTTAGGCAGGAAGCCAACAAGACAACTGTGAGTGTTCTGCGAATTTCCGTGGGACAGGCCACAGGCACCCAGATGTCCACACTCTGTTACAAAACACATTTGTGAAACCACGATGCTTTTAGCGAGTTTATGGCCATTCTTTGGAAACTTTGAAGTGGACGCAACAGGGGAGATAACAAGCTTTTTATGGAGGGGTGTGGTTCCATCCTGGTCATGTTGTTAGCAAAAGACATGGCGTAAACGTGCGGGAAAGAGGACTCGAAGCTGAATATTTTTTCCTTTTCTCCCAGTTAACTTTAAAGTCGTTGATCGGTCAAATCGGTGTATGAAGAGCAAGGGCCACTCTCCCAGCTTCAAATGCCCGGCTCCATCTCTTGACTGGCTTGTGCTAAAGTGGGGGAATTCTGAGATGTAAATGTGCTTTGCTACCGAGCTGAGGAGGAAGTGGACAGAAAGAGAAGAGATCTCACTCTCATACTGGTCCTTTGCTAGTAAAGAACTGCAGGTCTCTACCTAAACAGTGAGACTTGTGTCCTTTACTGGTGTGCCACTTGGAGCCTATGCCAGTCACCTGAACCGTCAGAGGTACTGCTTCTAGCATCACGCACACGACGAGTGATGCGTGGGTGTAGTTATTTGTCTTGAGTCGACCGTCTAAACATTTGATATATTCTGTCACTCATAGTCGTGGCATCAAGTCAAACTTGTTTGGCAGACCAGCAAAAGGGGCCACCTGCACACTGGAATCCACTGAGGTTTCAGAGGGCCATAGGAAATTACCTGCGTTCCGAATTAACCGAACGCGAGACCGCATACTTGCATTTTTTGAGCGTGCGTTATTAATAACAGATTGCGGCCGTCCATGACTTCAGTCGACGAACACATTGTGGAGTGCCGTCCTGACCAGCAGGAGGGTAAGGTATTCGCTGCTACAGTGTAGGGCTCCAATATATGTTTCTCAGCACCCTGTTCTTTCTAACCATATTTTTCTTCTTGAAATGGTAGAGTATTGATGCTTGGTTGTGAGGTAGTTGTGCCATACCCAAGATTCACGTGTATGAAGTCAGATAGGGCGATTAGTGTTCTGGTTAGTGTCGTGTGTTGATCCCCAGCTGATCACTTTGTCCACCATAGACCCCACGTTAGGGAAAGCGTTTGTCAAATAAAAATGTTTGTGTGACGTTTCTTTAGACATTTTTGTTGTCTTGTGATGTTTAGGATGAATAAATCTATTGTCTTTTAGATCACAACTTCTCCCTAAATTCTGATTAACAGCACCTTCCCTTTTTATTATTAAAGTCTAGATTTGAAACATCAGTAGAAGGATTTCAATTAATCAAGAAACATGTGCATCATTTGTGTGCTGCTTTATAGGTCTGTTGATGTATTTTGTTGCGCTGATTTTGTTGACGTAATGACTTTAGTTTTAATTTTTGTAACATGGCTGCGATGATTGTTAAAATGTGAAATCTTAATGATAATCTTCACTGTTTATTAGAAGTAGAAATACCACATTTGCTCCCAGATGGCTGAAATTTTGTGATTCAGGATTACCGGTAGACTACCATTTTAATGAAACCTGCAGCTAGCAGAAACGACACACTATCCGTTGTTGTTGTTGTTGTTGTTGTTGTTGTTTTTGTTGTTGTTGTGGTCTTCAGTCCTGAGACTGGTTTGATGCAGCTCTCCACGCTACTCTATCCGGTGCAAGCTTCTTCATCTCCCAGTACTTAATGCAACCTACATCCTTCTGAATTTGCTTAGTGTATTCATCTCTTGGTCTCCCTCTACGATTTTTACCCTCCACACTACCCTCCAATGCTAAATTTGTGATCCCTTGATGCCTCAGAACATGTCCTACCAACCGGTCCCTTCTTCTTGTCAAGTTGTGCCACAAACAGCTCTTCTCCCCTATTCTATTCAATACCTCCTCATTAGTTATGTGATCTACCCATCTAATCTTCAGCATTCTTCTGTAGCACCACATTTCGAAGGCTTCTATTCTCTTCTTGTCCAAACTATTTATCGTCCATGTTTCACTTCCATACATGGCTACACTCCATATTTCCTAATCTAATTCCCTCAGCATCACCCAACTTTATTCGACTACATTCTATGATCCTTGTTTTGCTTTTGTTGATGTTCATCTTATATCCTCCTTTCAAGACACTGTCCATTCTATACTCGATGTTAACAAATTTCTCTTCTTCAGAAACGCTTTCCTTGACATTGCCAGTCTACATTTTATATCCTCTCTACTTCGACCATCATCAGTTATTTTGCTCCCCAAATAGCAAAACTCCTTTACTACTTTAAGTGTCTCATTTCCTAATCTAATACCCTCAACATCAACCGACTTAATTCGACTACATTCCATTATCCTCGTTTTGCTTTTGTTGATGTTCATCTTATATCCTCCCTTCAAGACACCATACATTCCGTTCAGCTGCTCTTCCAAGTCCTTTGCTGTCTCTGACAGAATTGCAATGTCATCGGCGAACCTCAAAGTTTTTGTTTCTTCTCCATGGATTTTAATACCTACTCCGAATTTTTCTTTTGTTTCCTTTACTGCTTGCTCAATATACAGATTGAATAACATCGGGGAGAGGCTACAACCCTGTCTCACTCCCTTCCCAACCACTGCTTCCTTTTCATGACCCTCGACTCTTGTAACTGCCATCTGGTTTCTGTACAAATTGTGAATAGCCTTTCGCTCCCTGTATTCTTGCTCACCAGATGTTAGAGTTTTGTGATGGCTGGCTCTCCCAAGACCGTCAGTAGTTCTAATGTAATGTTGTCTACTCCCGGGGCCTTGTTTCGACTCAGGTCTTTCAGTGCTCTCTCAAACTCTTCACGCAGTATCGTATCTCCCATTTCATCTTCATCTACATCCTCTTCCATTTCCAGTCAGAGTATCACACCTTCTGACTTCTATCTGTTTGCCCCAATTAAGGATGCACTCTGTGGGAAGCAGTATGTGGATGATTTGGAAGTTATTGATGTAGCAAGAAGTTGGCTCCAATTTCAACCAGTGGAGCGGTACTATGCGGGATCCAGACCCTTCCAGTAAGGCAGTAGTGTGAGGCTGTTGCATTAAATGGAGATTACATTGAAAAGTAGGGTTTTGTAGCAAAAACAGTGGGGAATACTATGGTCTATTGGAAGCCTAAATAAAACCAACCTGCTTTCAGAAAAAAAATGTTGCATTACTTCTTGAACATCCCTCATGTTGACAATGACACATCATAATTCTTAGATGACAGACAGGAATAAGAAATCTTTAAGGAGTTTCACTGTGGTTCTAAAGACAGTATAGTGAAGGCCCAAACAGCAGTGTAATGCTCATATTTTTGTGACAAGATTGGCATCTGCTACTGAGTATGCGTTACCACCCTTTGCAGCCTGATGGTTTCTGAAATAAAATTATAGTTTCTGAAATAAAATTAGCAAACAACTTCCAACTCATATGCTAGATAACATACACACTTTTTAAATAATGCAGTAAATTGCATGTGAAAGCATGACTCACTCAATTATTGGTGACATCAGCACATATAGAACATAATCTTTTATTGTCAGAAATATATTTACAACTGTGGCCAACCAGCTACAACCATATTGATCATTTTATTTAATCATATGGCTAGAGTCCCCATCTGGCAGACTGCTCACCAGGTGCCTTTTGTGGCGGCGTTCGTAGCGACAAACACTTCGCTGTAGAAACGGCTTACGAAATCACCGCCACACTTTTAATAGCGGGCCGACTGGTCCGCTGGAACAGTGAACAGAAAGATGAAAACCCAAACATTCTGATTAAATAAAAGTCGGTACTTATCTTTATTAACGAAGATACAGAAACACAGTAGTGAACTCCGTGTCTACAGAAATCTGTCTAGTTCGAGTCGGAGCGGCTAGGTCAGCGTCGGCTGACGACAAACAACAACTCTGCTGCGATGAACACACAACTGACTAGCAAGTACAGAAATCGGTGGCGAGTATACAACTGAGCAGCGAATACAGAACTGTCCTAGCGCTCGCGACTCCAGCGCTTAAGAAGCCAGAAGCCAGCGGTGGCGCGCGCAGACTTGCGGCGATTTCCTGTATCGCTGGCGCTGCTTATGCGGACGGCGTCCGAACTTTGATGCTGCCTACCTTTTTGCGGCGGGCTCGGTTGGCATTACTGGCTAGGATATAACACTCCTCCCCCCCAAATTGCCGCACCGTCGTTGAATAATGACGTGGCGAACGTCGACGGCGGGGGAGGGGTCTGGCCGCAGGCGTAGCAGAAGAGACCGGGGCGGAGACTGTTGTCGGTGGCAGTCCCCGGTTCCAGCATTGGCTGCGCGGGGCCTCGGGAAACACCGACTGAAAACCGAGGTCAGGGTGCACGCCTGTGACCATGGGCGCAGCTTCTGGTACTGGACGCGACGGGGCGTCGGGACCCACGAAGAGAGGCAGCGTCTCCTGACGCTGCGTCGACGGCTGCTGAGTGGGCGCCGGACAAGGCGCTGCGGTGTCATACTCCTTGGGGGTGCCCAAGGAAAGCGGCTGCAGGACAGGCTGCACAGCCACCGCTTGGGATGGCGGCCCGGCTGAGGGGTCGACGTCCATCTGCTCCGAAGGCGGTGGCGACTGAAGAGGGACCGCAGGCGCCGGAGCGACCACCTGGGGTGCTCCCGGATGAAGCTGCGCGGGAGGCATCAATGGGACGGGCTGTCGGCGTAGTAGCGGCACGGCTGGTACCCGCCGCGGACCAAATCTGTGGACAAAGAACGAGCGGCAGAATCCGGGCGGCCAGCGCGGCGCAACTGGTTCTGATGCCTCCTGTGCACCCCAGTAGCACCTTGAACAGTATAAAAACTGTGACCCTGGACACTTATCACGGTGCCTCGTTCCCAATGACGGCGACCGTTATAAACTCTGAAAAAAACGGCGTCGTTGCGCTGAAAACGCGTGCGATGCTCAGAAGCGGCGGGTCGATCCGGGGGGTGCAACAACCGTAGTAGGGTGCGATGACGACGGCCGTGGAGAAGCTCCGCAGGCGAAGGGCCGTCGCGTGGCGTGGTCCGGTACGACGACAGGATCGTGATGAGGGCCTGCTGACGAGAGTGCGTAGCACGAAGGCGGTCCATATGGTCCTTGAATGTGCGTACAAAACGTTCCGCTGCACCATTCGATTGAGGGTGGAACGGCGGAGTAAGAACATGGCGAATGCCATTGGCAGAACAAAAACTTTCAAATTCAGCAGAGGTAAATTGTGGACCATTGTCAGACACTAAAACTTCTGGAAGACCCTCAATACAAAAAATTGAAGTCAACGCCTGTATAGTCTGTACAGACGTTGTAGACTGCATGGGCACAACAAACGGAAAATTACTAAATGCATCTATCACGATGAGCCAACGAGAATTCCAATATGGACCAGCGAAATCAAGATGTACTCGCTGCCAGGGACCGGCAGGGCATGTCCACTCAAAATAGCGTTGAGGCGGAGCAGCTTGGTGTTCAGCACACGTCGAACAATCTGTAGACATCTACGTAATCTGCTTATCAATGCCGATCCATGTACAATGACGGCGGGCAAGCTGCTTGGTGCGGACCACTCCCCAATGAACTTGATGCAACAAGTCGAGGACCTTGGATTGGAGCACTTGGGGAACCACTACACGAAGCTGGTCATTCTCGGTGCGTAACAGCAAAACTCCTTGTGAAACAGACAACAGATGACGTTGCGGATAATAGCGACGAACCACAGGATCCGATATGTCCTTTGCCTTGGACGGCCAACCACGTTGAACAAAACGTAATAGTAAACTCAGATGAGGATCCGTAGCTGTCTCACGTGCCAGCTGACGATAATCAATCGGAAAATCCCGGAGGGATTGATGCTCATTGGCGTCAATCTGATGGCAAGAGTCTTCAGAGGAATCGAAGACATCATCCGCAGCAATCGGCAATCTAGAAAGCGCGTCGGCGTTTGCATGCTGAGCTGTAGGGCGATACAGTATCTCATACTGGTATTGTGATAACAAAAGAGCCCAACGTTGTAGTCTCTGAGCTGTCCGCTGAGGAACTGGTTTAGACGGATGAAACAGTGACGTCAGAGGCTTGTGATCTGTAACTAAATAGAATGGTCTACCATAGAGGTAGTGATGGAATTTTGTGACACCAAACACAATAGCCAACGCTCCCTTGTCCAATTGGCTATAATTACACTGAGCTTTGTTTAGCAATTTAGATGCGAACGCAATAGGACGTTCGGTGTTACCGACTCGGTGAGACAACACAGCACCGAGGCCGAAAGAAGAGGCATCACAAGCTAACACTAGAGGCTTGTTTGGGTCGTAATGGACCAGACAACGATCATTCAATAAAGCCTCTTTAAGCTGCTGAAAGGCTGATTGGCAATCAGCTGACCACACAAACGGAACATTCTTACGGCGGAGACGATGCAACGGTGCAGCAATCTGTGATGCATTAGGTATAAACCTAATATAATATGTCAATTTGCCAAGAACTGCTTGCAATTCATGCAGATTGCGAGGGGCGGGCAAATCACGAATAGCTGCTAAATGTGACTGGGAGGGATGAATGCCTTGAGCATTAATAACATGTCCCAGATACTCCATCTCCGTAAGGAAAAATGAACATTTATCGATGTTGCAACGTAGGCCTGCCTGAGACAACACTGTAAACAAACACTCCAAATTACGGAAATGTTCAGCAGGCGTCCGACCGGACACAATAATATCGTCTAAATAGTTGCAACACAATGACACATTAGCCAGAAGTTGCGACAAAAAACGCTGAAAAACAGCTGGAGCTGACGCACAACCAAAAGGCAAACGCAGAAAACGGAACAACCCCAACGACGTGTTTATGAGAAAATACTGTTGTGATTGCTCGTCGAGGGGCAATTGCAAATATGCTTCACGGAGATCAATTTTGGAAAAGAAACGAGCTTCCCCTAACTTATCCATCAGCTCGTCCGGTCTAGGCAAAGGAAAAGAATCAATGACAGTCTGAGGATTAACTGTCGACTTAAAATCAGCACACAAACGTAACTTGCCAGACGGTTTCTTTATAATAACTAAGGGAGAAGCCCACTGGCTCGCTGAAACGGGTTGAATAACACCGTTGTTTTGCCAACGACGAAGTTCATCTTCTACAGGTGCCCGGAGGGCGTGAGGCACTGGACGAGCACGAAAAAATCGAGGCTGAGCATTATCTTTTAACGTAATATGAGCGGCAAAGTTCGCAGCACAACCTAGTTCGTCTTTAAATATGTCACTGTATTGTTTACACAAATCGGTTATGCTGTCTTGAGGAACAACAACAGAATTAATTTGCAACACATTGTCTTGGATAGACAGGCCAAACAAGTCAAAACAGTCTAATCCGAAAATGTTTACACTGTCTGGAGCGCGGAGCACTGTGAATGAAACTGTTTTTGTATTGCCACGGAATGTGGCTGGCACACTACATACACCTAACACAGGAATTTGTTCTCCACTATAAGTAGCCAAAGAATGTTTTGCCGCTGAAAGTTGAGGGCGGCCGATAGCCGCATACGTAGCACTATTTATTAGAGTCACAGACGCACCAGTGTCTAATTGAAAATTGAAGGTCTTATCCTGGATGCGGAGCTTCACAAATAGTTTATTACACTGTCTCTGGATCGGTGCAGTGGAGGCGGAAGACACAAAATCAGCGCGTTTAGTGCGTGTTCGCTGCTTACGACAACTCATGGGTTGGGCGGGTGGAACTCCTGCTTCACTCGCAGTCCGTACATGACTTTTTACAGCGTTTGAATTACGCTTGGGTCGCATAGCAGAGGGCTGGGTGGGTGGCTTATTGCGAACAAGTTTATTACCCACACGAACCGTGGAAGAGTCTTTAAACGCGACCTTCTGGGCGGGCTGGCTTTGAATAACATGAATATCCATGGGCTGGGCAGCACTAGAATTGTTCTTGCGTTTACGCAAACAAACAGTCTGGATGTGTCCTTTCCTTTGACAAAAGTGACAAACCGCGTTTCTTAACGGGCAACGTTCACGAGGATGAGCAAGAACACACTTAGGGCAAGACTTAACTCTATCATTTTGCACACGCGGCTGACAAATGTTTTTAACATGACGCGGCCGGCTAGTGTTTACAGTCTGACTCTGCCGGTGGGGCTGCGGGCGTGGCATAACTTGCTTAGCACAGGCAATTTGAGAAATACATGGCTGATCTAACTCACACTCAGCATAGTCAAAAGTATCTTGGGCTTCAATGATGTTCATCACAGTCTCTAATGATGGGTCAGGCAACTTTAAGATAGCAGCACGAATACGAGAATCTGCAATGTTTTGAGTAATAGCGTCTCGTAACATGACATCACTGTAGGAAGATCCACACACACAATTAAATCGGCACTGACGGGTGGGGCCCCGTAAATCTGTTAACCACTGTTTATTAGATTGATGTGGCAGTTTCTTTAATCTGAAGAACTTGAATCTGGCTGCTGCCACATGAACTCGCGACTCGAAATACTCAGCAAGCTTGTTAACAACAACGTCATAGTCTAAAGCTTCTGGCTTGGATTCCGGGAACAACTTACAAAGTAGTCTATAGACTTCCACGCCTGCAGTGGAAATTAAATAAAGCTGCCGCTCATTACCTGTGATTTTGTAGACTGTCATGTGCGCCTGCAACTGCGCGAAATACTCTCGCCATTCTTCTCTTGATGCATCAAAAGCACAGAAGGTGGTGCTGCCTGTGCTTGTTCCTTTTGTGTTGGTGGATTAGCCGCTTGTTTGGCGATTGCTTCCACCAGACTTTGTATTTGCTGACTCTGTAACAAGATCAACTGTTGTAATTCGGCAGACATAGTGAACACAAATTAAACCAGCCCCCAAAATTTTATCTCTATAATTAGTATAACAAGAAACAAGATGAACCAGCCCTGCACACGAGTTCGGAAGTCCTCGTCGCCAGTTTTGTGGCGGCGTTCGTAGCGACAAACACTTCGCTGTAGAAACGGCTTACGAAATCACCGCCACACTTTTAATAGCGGGCCGACCGGTCCGCTGGAACAGTGAACAGAAAGATGAAAACCCAAACACTCTGATTAAATAAAAGTCGGTACTTATCTTTATTAACGAAGATACAGAAACACAGTAGTGAACTCCGTGTCTACAGAAATCTGTCTAGTTCGAGTCGGAGCGGCTAGGTCAGCGTCGGCTGATGACAAACAACAACTCTGCTGCGATGAACACACAACTGACTAGCAAGTACACAAATCGGTGGCGAGTATACAACTGAGCGGCGAATACAGAACTGTCCTAGCACTCGCGACTCCAGCCCTTAAGAAGCCAGAAGCCAGCGGTGGCGCGCGCAGACTTGCAGCGATTTCCTGTATCGCTGGCGCTGCTTATGCGGACGGCGTCCGAACTTTGATGCTGCCTACCTTTTTGCGGCGGGCTCGGTTGGCATTACTGCCTAGGATATAACAGTGCCGGTCTTTAAATTTGACGCCACTTCGGTGACCTACAGTCGATGAGGATGTTAGGATGATGATGATGATGACAGCACAACACCCAGTCCCTGGGTGGAGAAAATTCCCCAACCCAGCCAGGAATCAAACCCGAGCCCAGAGGATTGACAATCCATCATGCTGACCATTCAGCTACCGAGGGCACCGAGTGCACCAACCCCGCTTAGAAAGTATGATAACCAAGGTCCCGCAATCATGGTTAAAAGTAAATCGCATTTAAAATGTTCCTGCAGTGCACCAACGTTAATCGCTGGTCAGCAAACCATTGTCAGCCAAACGTCCATTTGACCACAGTAAACTCTGCACATTGCAATGGAACTTGCCCTGATGACACAAAGATTTTTAGTAAACATCAAATTGCACAAATAATCACTGATGTCAAATTCTCTCTCTGCTATGTTTTCTGTCGACAAGCAGGAGTGTGTATATGTACCTTGGTACCTATTTTCGATCTGTTCCTTTTTTTGGAAAACAATGGAGAATAAAAGAACAACACCGAATTTCTCGAAGTACGAGATAGATGTACTTCTTGAAGTGGTGGGTGCAAATGCATCCGGTCTTGAAAATAAGAAAACTGACAGATGCAGCTTAAAAGGAAAACAGGCAATGTGGTCCCATGTGGAGGCGCATTTTAATTCTACTCCTGGTAAGTTAATAACTTTTCTGGGTTCATCGTAAGCATAGGATACGGCACACTCTGGCTTTTAGTTTGAAATTTGAAAGTGTTATTGCCGTACCACTGAAATACGTGATATGGCTATGTATATTTATGGTTGTAATTGTTTTGTTTGTTTTAAATTTAAAATCCAATGCCATGCCACTGTTAACTAAATATTATGTGACTAACAGGAGCTCTCTTGTTGAAAATTATGAACATACATTTCTCAGTTAGCCCTGTGCCGTATTCTTCATATATGCCTGTATCACTTTCTTTTTAATGAACTGATTTGTAAACAATAGCCATATATAGATCTTAGATTTTTATTGCAGTTATAAGTTAAGAGTCTCAGAAGGCAAAATGGACTTATGAATGTAAATAATATAAGAATTAATTTATGGTACTTCAAACTACAACATTTATTTAATTTCAGGTGTGACAAAAAGATCCTGTGACAGGCTGAAAACCTGTCACGAAAATATGAAAAGAAGACTTCAGAAAGATCTTGCAGAAGAAGAGGTGGAAGTGTATAAAACAGGTTGGGGGGAAGCCTACCCAAAAAACCAACAAATGCATATGATTCTGATGCACAGTTTAGTATGACTGTGGATGTTGTTAACATAGAGCGCAGTGCTGTGCAGTGAGAACACGCCATCTGCTTCAGTTGTCGAGTTAGCAGAGTGCACACAACCTAGCACTTCCCACACACCTGACGTAATACAAAGTAAAGAGACATCAAAGAATGTTCTGGTGGCTGTCACCCAGCTGCAGACTGTTTCGCAGTCTCCTGATCCACCCAAAGAAAACATTTTCACACCGAAAAATACATGGCATCATAGCAGGATGCCTGCAAAACCGGGGCCATCAGGTTCGGGAACAGTAATTGAAAATGTGTGCAAGAAGAGAGTGGAACTACTGGAGGCCCAATTACACATAATGAAGCCTGAACATAAGAAGGAGCTAATGATTAAAAATTTAAAGATTCTGGCCATAAAAGAAAAACTAAAATACTGGAAGAAGAAAAATGCCAGTAACATGATTTTTTTTCCTATGACAGTGAATTTTTGTAATTTTTTCTGCTGTTTTGTATTCTAGCTAATGTATCAAAATTGTCTCACAGGTGAAACTGTTTCTGTCTTTGTCCCATTAGTGATGACTACTACTATCCTAATTGTTGTCTGTCTAATATCTGCTTATAGCTTACTTGGTCTGTACTAAGTTTAATCTAATCACTTGAAATTAGAATTGCTTCATAAATAAAAACAGGTTAGCGACACTGCTGTGTGTGCCATTTTTTCTAGTAATACTCTGCACCTGGTAATGTTTATAATGGAAACCTATAACTTTTATTACAATACAATTTGTAGTGAGGCATTTTGAGAAATACATTGCTGTGATGGGCATTCTTTTCTGCAAAAGTAAGCATAGCATATGTGGCTTTCCTATCAATACTCTGCACCTGGTAATGTGTATGGTGGAAACCTGTAACGTTCATCACAACAGTATTTGTAGAGAGGCATTATTGAGTAATACATTGCTAATATGGGCACTCTCTTCTGCAGTAGTGTGGCTTTTCTAGCAATGCTCTGCACCTGTTGATGTTTATAATGGTAACCTACAGCTTTTATTACAACAGATTTGGTAGCAAGATATTTTCAGTAATGCATTCCTATGATGGGGCACTCTTTTCTGTAATAGTGAGAATAGCGTCGTGTGGCTTTTCTTACAATACTCTGCACCTGTTAATGTTTATAATGTCAGCCCATAACTTTTATCACAACAGAATTTATAGCAAGATATTTTCAGTAACGCATTCCTATGATGGGGCACTGTTTTCTGCTATAGTAAGCATACCATGTGTGGCTTTCTTAGCAATACTCTGCACCTGCTAATGTTTATGATGGCAACCCGTAACTTCTGCCACAACTGTATTTGTAGTGAGGCATTTTTCAGTGGCACTATGCTATGACAAGGAATTCACTTCTGCAAAGGTGAGCATTAAATACATGAAAAAACTGCATCAATATCAGTGACGGAGTGATGGAGGGATTTTTCGTCAGTAATAACTTAAACATGACACTTCTTACAAACGAGCCACAGCATTACGGTTCTGCTTT